>NW_019942567.1:443162-451572 GCF_002910315.2 Salvelinus sp. IW2-2015 | reverse complement strand
AAAATTGAGGGCGTCAGCTTTTCAGAGTGATTCTAGTCTTAATTCGAAAGCTAATCATATACTTGACTAAAAAAATACAGGTCTATGAGCCAGGAATCGAAAGACCTAAATTAGTTTTCTTAATCAGAGGCGACCGCTCGACTTACATTTTTAAATTATCCTTACTTTCATCAGGGTTCGCCAAGTTGACGCGCTGATTAACAGACCAAGACATGGGCGAAAATATGCGTTGTAAAAAGTATTCGACAAGAACAAACGATTTATTCCATATTAAATACCTTGGCCTTACTTAGTGCACTGTTTCTTCCATCAGATTCTGGGCAATGTATCACTTTCTATGTTGTAAATCTTCTTGGTGGTCGATAAAGAGTCCTCTGTTCCTTCAAAGTATCCACTAACGAGTCCGAAGGGACCCCAAAACGTGTACCAAAGCTTTCAGAGTGGCATCAACAAGAGAGAATTTCCTCAAAATCGCACTAACGATACTAATTTCGCTTAAAAACGGTTCAAATTAACTACAATCTATGATGGCTTTTAATTACATCACTATAACGACTAAAAAACATGGACCGGAGAAAATACTTCTCTAAACAACAGATTGGAGAAGGAAGGCAGGTCTGATGGCCCGATCTGCGACACGACGGCATGCCAGGAAGAGAGCGGTATTCTACGTTTTTCTTGTTTTATAGGGCGTGTGATTTTTGCAATAGAACTTCCATTCAAAAACGTGATGACGTACAGACACCCAGAGGACAGACGTAGGAGTGTCGGTTATCTAATCCAATAGCATTCACTGTCGCCATTAAAACAAACAGACTCCAGATCAGGGGTAAAAATTTCTGAAATCTGACCCCTGTCATGAAAAGTGCTGTAGATATTGTTCTGTACCACTCAGAGACAAAATTCCAACGGCTATAGAAACTAGAAAGTGTTTTCTATCCAATAATAACAATAATATGCATATTGTACGATCAAGAATTTAGCACGAGGCAGTTTAATTTGGAGACCCAAATATGCTAATGCGGAACAGCACCCCCTATAGTTCCAAGAAGTTTAACTAGGCAAGTCAGTTAAGAACAAATTCTTATTTTCAATGACGGCCTAGGAACAGTGGGTTAACTGCCTTGTTCAGGGGTAGAACGACAGATTTTTACCTTGTCTGCTCGTGGACTCGATCTTGCAACCTTTCGGTTACTAGTCCAACACACTAGGCTACCTGCCGCCCCAAGTAAGTTACAGCTCCTCAGCGAAATGGAGGGAAAATTGCTGCGGTTTTCAATAAAGCAATTTTGGGATTGTAGTATGTGCGCTGCAAAATATAACTTAAACCAGAAGTAAAGCTTTAGAATGTATTTAAAGAGGAATTCCACTGCTTTTCAAGCTCATATTCATCATCTCATGCAGTCTAAGCGCAAATGCCCTTAGGCTGCATCTGCCCTATATAGAGCCAGGGATAGCAGAGGGGAGTCATGTACAACTATTCTACAGATGCTATACATTTACTTAGCCTGATCCCAGATCTGTATGTACAATAGCAAACCCCTCTGACTGTATGTATGGGAGCAATAATCACAAGAGTTTGCTAAAGCACATACAGGTATGGGACAAGGATTAAAATGATAATCTTGGTCATTGCCAGCCAGTGTGATCAAACTGCATGGTCAAATGCAATATGAAGTCAAGGTGTTCTACATTCCTGCAGAAGCCTCTGTCACCATCTTCTGGTGGCTCTCCACATTACATATTGTGATCTGTCTGGCTTCCAAAAAGAGCTACAACAACTATACAACAAGTTAACATGAATTCTTAGAATTGATTGCCATATACACACACACACATACATACACACTACCGTTCAAAGTTTTTTTGTCCATTAACATAACATCAAATTGATCCAAAATACAATGTAGACATTGTTAATGTTGTAAATGACTATTGTAGCTGGAAACGGCAGATATTTAATGGAATATCTACATAGGCGTACAGAGGTCCATTATCAGCAACCATCACTCTTGTGTTCCAATGACACGTTGTGTTAGCTAATCCAAGTTTATCATTTTAAAGGCTAATTGACCATTAGAAAACCATTTTGCAATTATGTTAGCACAGCTGAAAACTGTTGTTCTGATTAAAGAGGCAATAAAAGTAGCCTTCTTTAGACAAGTTGAGTATCTGGAGCATCAGCATTTGTGGGTTCGATTGCAGGCTCAAAATGGCCAGAAACAAAGTACTTTCTTCTGAAACTCGGCAGTCTATTTTTGTTCTTAGAAATGAAGGCTTTTCCATGCGAGAAATTGCCAAGAAACTGAAGATCTCGTACAATGCTGTGTACTACTCCCTTCACAGAACAGTGTAAACTGGCTCTAACCAGAATAGAAAGAGGAGTGGGAGGCCCCGGTGCACAACTGAGCAGGACGACAAGTACATTAGAGTGTCAAGTTTGAGAAAGACACCTCACACGTCCTCAACTGGCAGCTTCATGAAATAGTACCCCCAAAACACCAGTCTTAACGTCAACAGCGAAGAGGCAACTCCGGGATGCTGGCCTTCTTCTTCTTATACTTAAAAAAACAAAAACACAATTTGACTCACCAGGGCTGGGTTTACACATAACTTTTCACATCAGATCTTTTTCAGAGCTACATAAAATACACATTTAAAAAAGATCTGATTTGGCTGCCTTTCTAAACGCAGCCCAGGTAGCCATTTAAGCATATTTTACACCTGCATTAACATGGTTTGTTGCATCTACACATGGTATTAAAATGTGTCTCTTATCTGTTTACTGTGTCCGCATTGTGACCAGATTACCTGATCTCTCCCTGAATGCTAATTATTTGAAAGATATTTCAAAATAATATAAATTTTAAGACAGATTGATGCCATAAAACAATGGTGTCACCTGTAAATGACTTTAAAGGGCAGGATAATGGATATGTTTACATGCACATAATAATGATTATAGTGAATACTTAATATAATAGTTTGCTTAAAACATGTCCACTATTTAGAGGTCCAATCCTGCAAGGGCGTGTTAATCCTTAATAGTCTAAGATGGGGGAGGGGGGTGGGGTTCTACAAAGCTATATGGAATTGTTTTAAGAAAGTATTACCAATAATCATTTATCTATTTGATTTAGAATTTTAAGACCCCTTGAAGTATACAAAATAATATATACACTACCCGCCAAAAGTTTTACAATACCTACTCATTTAAGAGTTTTTCTTTATTTTTACTATTTTCTACATTGTAGAATAATAGTGAAGACATCAAAACTATGAAATAACACAAATACAATCATGTAGTAACCAAAATAGTGTTAAACAAATCAAAATGTATTTTAAATGTGAGATTCGTCAAAGTAGCCACCGTTTGCCTTGACAGCTTTGCACACTCTTGGCATTCTCTCAACCAGCTTCATAAGGTAGTCACCTGGAATGCATTTCAATTAACAGGTGTGCCTTCTTAAAAGGTCATTTGTGGAATTTCTTTCCTTCTTAATGCATTTGAACCAATCAGTTGTGTTGTAACAAGGTAGGGTTGGTATACATAAGATAGCCCTATTTAGTAAATGACCAAGTCCATATTATGGCAAGAACAGCTCAAATAAGCAAAGAGAAAGAAAGTCCATCATTACTTTAAGACATGGAGGTCAGGCAATCCGGAAAATTTCAAGAACTTTGAAAGTTTCTTCAAATGCAGTCGCAAAAACCATCAAGAGCTATAATGAAACTGGCTCTCATGAAGACCGCCACAGGAAAGGAAGACCCAGAGTTACCTCTGCTGCAGAGGATAAGTTCATTAGAGTTACCAGACTCAAAAATCGGCAATTGACTGCACCTCAGATTGCAACCCAAATAAAAGTAACAGACGCATCTCAACATCAACTGTTCAGAGGAGACTGTGTGAATCAGGCCTTCATGGTCTAATTGCTGCAAAGAAACCACTACTAAAGCACACCAATAAGAAGAAGAGACTTACTTGGGCTAAGAACCACGAGCAATGGACATTAGACCAGTAGAAATCTGTCCTTTGGTGTGATGAGTCCAAATTGGAGATTTTTAGTTCCAACCGCTGTGTACAGTGCCTTAAAGTATTCAACCCCCTTGGCGTTTTTCCTATTTTGTTGCACTACAACCCGTAATTTAAATAGATTTTTATTTGGATTTCTTGTAATGGACATACACAAAATAGTCCAAATTGGTGAAGTGAAATGGGAAAAAATTACTTGTTTCCCCAAAAAATTGAAAAGTGGTGCTTGCATGTGTATTCACCCCTTTTGCTATGAATACCCTAAATAAGATCTGGTGCAACCAATTACCTTCAGAAGTCACATAATTAGTTAAACTAAGTCCACCTGTGTGCAATCTAAGTGTCACATGATCTGTCACATGATCTCAGTATATATACACCTGTTCTGAAAAGCCACAGAGTCTGTAAACCCACTAAGCAAGGGGAACCACCAAGCAAGCAAGCGACACTATGAAGACCAAGGAGCTCGCCAATCAGGTCAGGGACAAAGTTGTGGAGAAGTACTAATCAGGGTTGGGTTATAAAAAAATATCCAAAACTTTGAACATCCCACGGAGCACCATTAAATCCATTATTAAAAACTGGAAAGAATATGGCACCACAACAAACCTGCCAAGAGAGGGCCGCCCACCAAAACTCACAGACCAGGCAAGGAAGGCTTTAATCCGAGAAGCAACAAAGAGACCGAAGATAACCCTGAAGGAGCTGCAAAGCTCCACAGCGGAGATTGGAGTTTCTGTCCATAGGAACACTTTAAGCCGTACACGATCCAGTTGCAGAGGGAGGTGTTTAGTCCCAGGGTCCTTAGTTTAGTGATGAGCTTTGAGGGCACTATGGTGTTGAACGCTGAGCTGTAGTCAATGAATAGCATTCTCATGTGTTTCTTTTGTCCAGGTGGGAAAGGGCAGTGTGGAGTGCAATAAAGATTGCATCTGTGGATCTGTTAGGGCAGTATGCAAATTGGAGTGGGTTTCTGGGATAATGGTTTTGATGTGAGCCATAACCAGCCTTTCAAAGCACTTCATGGCTACAGACGTGAGTGCTACGGGTTGGTAGTCATTTAAGCAGGTTACCTTGGTGTTCTTGGGCACAGGGACTATGGTGGTCTGCTTGAAACATGTTGGTATTACAGACTCGGTCAGGGACAGGTTGAAAATGTCAGTGAAGACACTTGCTAGTTGGTCAGCGCATACTTGGAGTACACATCCTGGTAATCCATCTGGCAATGCAGCCTTGTAAATGTTGACCTGTTTGAAGGCCTTACTTACATTGGCTAAGGAGGGAGTGATCACACAGTCGTCCAGAACAGCTGATGCTCTCTTGCGTGCTTCTGTGTTGCTTGCCTGGAGGCGAGCATAGAAGTTATTTAGCTCGTCTGGTAGGCTCGAGTCACTGGGCAGCTCACGGCTGTGCTTCCCTTTGTACTCTGTAGTAGTTTGCAAGCCCTGCCACATCCGACGAGCGTCGGGGCCGGTGTAGTACGATTCAATCTTAGTCCTGTATTGATGCTTTGTCTGTTTGATGGTTTGTCGGAGGGCATAGCGGGATGTCTTGAAAGCGGCAGCTCTGCCCTTTAGCTCAGTGCAGATGTTGCCTGTAATCCATGGCTTCTGGTTGGGGTATGTACGTATGGTCACTGTGGGGACGACGCCATCGATGCACTTATTGATGAAGCCCGTGACTGATGTGGTGTACTCCTCAATGCCATCGGAAGAATCCCGGAACATATTCCAGTCTGTGCTAGTAAAACAGTCCTGTAGCTTAGCATCTGCGCCCTCTGACCACTTCCTTATTGAGTGAGTCACTGGTGCTTCCTGCTTTAGTTTTGCCTGTAAGCAGGAATCAGGAGGATAAAGTTATGGTCAGATTTGCCAAATGGAGGGTGAGGGAGAGCATTGTACGCGTCTCTGTGTGTGGAGTATACAGCTCATCTTACTGCCAGCATCAGATTGTGGTGGACAAATAGACAGCTGCAAAAAATATAGATGAAAACTCTCTTGGTAAATTGTGTGGTCTACAGCTTATCATGAAATACTCTACCTCAGGTGAGCAAATCCCAGAGATTTCCTTAATATTAGATTTTGTGCACCAGCTGTTATTTAGAAATAGACACAGACCGCCACCCTTGTCTTACCAGAGGCAGCTGTTCCATCTTGCCGATGGACCATGACATCGTTCAGCCACGACTCTGTGAAACACAAGATATTACAGTTTTTAATGTCCCATTGGTAGGATATCCTTGATCGGAGCTGATCCATTCTGTTATCCAGTGATTATACGTTGGCTAATAGGACTGATGGTAGAGGGTGTTTACTCACTCGCCTACAAATTCTCAGAAGGCAGCCCGACCGCCGCCCCCTTTATCGCACTCTTTTCTTCACGTAAATGACGGGGATTTGGGCCAGTTCCCGAGATAGCAGTATAACCTTTACGTCGGACTCATTAAAGGAAAAAATCTTTGTCTAGTTCAAGGTGAGTAATCGCTGTTCTGATGTCCAGAAGTTATTTTCGGTCATAAGAGACGGTAGTAGCAATATTACTGTATGTACAAAATAAGTTAAAAAAAATAAGATACTAATAACGCGAAAAAAGGAACAAAACAGCACAGTTTCTTTGGAGCACATAAAACGGCAGCCGTCCCGTCAGGCGCCATTAATGAATACAATATGTCTACACAAAAGTATGTGGATACCCCTTCAAATTGGTGGTTTCGGCTATTTCAGCCACACCCGTTGCTGGCAGGTGTATAAAATCGAGGACACAACCATGCAATCTCTATAGACAAACATTGGCAGTAGAATGGCCTTACTGAAAAGCTCAGTGGCTTTCAACGTGGCAACGTCATAGGATGCCACCTTTCCAAAAAGTCAGTTCATCACATTTCTGCCCTGCTAGAGCTGCCCTGGTCAACTATAAGTGCTGTTATTGTGAATTGGAAATGTCTAAGAGCAACAGCGGCTCAGCCGTAAAGTGGTAGGCCACACAAGCTCACCGAACGGAACCTCCAAGTGCTTAAGTGCATAAAAATCGTCTGTCCTCGGT
Source organism: Salvelinus sp. IW2-2015 (assembly GCF_002910315.2). Classification (NCBI taxonomy): domain Eukaryota; kingdom Metazoa; phylum Chordata; class Actinopteri; order Salmoniformes; family Salmonidae; genus Salvelinus; species Salvelinus sp. IW2-2015. The sequence continues at coordinate 444,497 of NW_019942567.1, read as the reverse complement.
TGCAACCGAGTTCCAAACTGCCTCTGAAAGCAACGTCAGCACAGGAACTGTTTTTCGGGAGCTTCATGAAATGGGTTTCCATGGCCAGGCAGCCGCACACAAGCCTAAGATTATCATGTGCAATGCCAAGCGTCGGCTGGAGTGGTGTAAAGCTCGCTGCCATTGGACTCTGGGGCAGTGGAAATGCATTCTCTGGAGTGATGAATCACGCGGATGCCAGGAGAACGCTACCTGCCCCAATGCATAGTGCCAACTGTAAAGTTTGGTGGAGGAGGAATATTGGTCTGGGGCTGTTTTTCATGGTTCGGGCTAGGTCCCTTAGTTCCAGTGAAGGGAAATCTTAATGTTACAACATACAATGACATTATAGACGATTCTGTGCTTCCAACTTTGTGGCAACAGTTTGGGGAAGGTCCTCTTAAAGGCAAACACTGCTATGGCCTAATAGTCATATAATAGTCATATTACATGGACATTTACACATAAATGTAAGCCCACAAAGTTTTATATGCATTTTTATTATCGTCTATTTCGTCACTTATGCGTTATTTGACTCGAGGACAAACAGTGGATCGTTTTTTCCTAAAATAAAAACCTTGGATTTGAACTCTCGTCCATCGTATTTTGCTTTCTCTGGACTTTACTTCTTTGTGGACCATACCACCAATTAGTGATAGCGGTAAGGGAGGTGTAGATTACAGCTATTTGACGTAATTACAAGCGTCAGCGACCTTTTTTAACATTGTATGAATATACATTTACATGTTACATAATCCTCCTACATCTTTATTTCTGTGAAAACACATGAATGTGTGTGATTGGCAAAATCATGGGATTTTGTCATATGCAAAAACGTGCTTTTTAAAAATTGAGTAGCTAGTAGCCTGCCTTGTCAAGGATGCATCATGCAATATTGAGTGGGACACTACACTTTACAGATCTAGTGGAACAAAAGTAAACCTTGAATTTGGAGGTTTAAAATATCCTTCTGGTGGCCAAGTTGACCTGTTTTAAGAAATACCATTGGTTGGTGGCTACAAAGTCTAAGATCTTTGTTAATAAGATTAAGCAGAATTTGGTACAGGAAATAGTCACTGTCAGCTGGTGAAGTTAGCATAGGATTACTAACGTGTGCCAGGTTATCTGATGGGACCACAGGGCAAACGTGTGCCAGGTTATTTGATGGGACCATAGGGCTAACGTGTGCCAGGTTATTTGATGGGACCACAGGGCTAACGTGTGCCAGGTTATCTGATGGGACCACAGGGCTAACGTGTGCCAGGTTATCTGATGGGACCACAGGGCTAACGTGTGCCAGGTTATCTGATGGGACCA
>NW_019942567.1:192375-442412 GCF_002910315.2 Salvelinus sp. IW2-2015 | reverse complement strand
TGCCAGGTTATCTGATGGGACCACAGGGCTAACGTGTGCCAGGTTATCTGATGGGACCACAGGGCTAACGTGTGCCAGGTTATCTGATGGGACCATAGGGCTAACGTGTGCCAGGTTATCTGATGGGACCACAGGGCTAACGTGTGCCAGGTTATCTGATGGGACCACATACAGTGTAGCGTTCTATCATGTTCAAGTACCTCAACGATTTTAATTGGCTGATGCGCATTTTGACCTGGAGGTCCAGGTTAAATTGAAACTTTTTCTAATGTTCGCAAGTACAATTACAATTACATTGTTTACAACCAATGGAGTTAAACAAGATTTTGGGGTTTTGATGAGGTACAACAGTTGAACTAAGCTCATGAGGCATTTAGTTATATTCTTCAATAATCAACTACTATATATCATTAATTTAAAAATCAAAAAAATGGATGTACCAATCACAGACTGCAACTTCAATCTACATAATTTGGGCATGTCTCAAATTAGTTTCAAATTATAATTTAATTAAACACAAACAATACAATGTTATAGCTACTTTTCAAATGTACTGGCGAGCTGTGGAAATAATTTCATTTTTGATGAAGAACAATACATTTAATTATTATGAAGAACAATAATAATTATTCATTCATTCATTCTCCTCATATAGCAGTTATACTGCTGACGTCAGCTGGCTAAAGATCTGAATTGTGGACCTGTGAAATGTTCTGTGTTTGGTATCTCTTGTACCTATGTCAGATGACATTATGTAGTATTTATTCATGAGTGATTTAATAATGAAGTTATTCTGTTCTGTACAGCGTAATCCTGTACTACTCCAGTGGCACATTGTGTAGATTGTAATTTATCAGCTCTTACAAAGGAATGCAATAATTTTTTTCGGTATGATACTGGGATGATATTCTCCTGGATAAACCATGCAATATATGAGTTATTTAGCAGTATTTGGACTGAAATAATGAAAAAAGTGATTGTTTGGCGTCTAGTCCCAGCACACATGACGATGCAATCAGAGGACTCTTGTGGGGGGAGATATCGTAGGCGGGCTGATTGTAATTGAAACACATTACTGTTTGATTTATTCTATTCCAGTCATTACAGTAAGCCCATTCCCACCGAGATCTCCACCCACCAGCCAGCACTGGATGTAATACTTCTAAACGGACGTGACATAAAAGAATATGGTACAAATGTACAAATGCATGACCCTCTGCCACCTAATGGATAAAGCAAAAGATATGGTACAAAAAAAGGCTGAAAATGCTATGTGTTGTGTAGGTAAGTAGTCTTGACTCTCCTACAATACAGTTGATAAAGAGGCGAGAGGAGATAGGGTGCAAGGTATCAATGAATTGAGATAAATCCTTTGATCTGTCACTCTACTTGTAGTTCAGAACAACAACAGTAGAGGGCAGCAGAGGAACATGGTCAGAGCAGACTTGAAAATCAATAAAACCTCTGAGATAATAACTCCCCATTCAACAGCTGGGTTTATGAAAAACAGTAAATTCTTGTTTACAATTGTGGCAATAATTCCATAGTACCATACCATCACTGTCATAGTCAAATATAAATTACGGATACAAATGTCTATTTTATAGTGTTTAGCCAACATGTACTCAAAATAGTTAGAAAAACATCAGTCTGGAAAATCACCAGGAATTCAGAAAAATCACCAGGAATTCAGCTACTAAATCAGCACTTAAAAATAATATGTTTCACCAATTCCACTCCTGGCCATTCAGTCATTTTACACAGTTTGATATACGTTTAATTTCCATAATGTGCAAGTTTGGCTCACACAATTAATAATAACATGTCTACAAACAATGAGGTTTGAGGTCAATCTACTTGAGTATCTGGAGCAAAACACCAGTCTCAATGTCAACAGTGAAGAGGCGACTCTGGGATGCGGGCCTTCTTGGCAGAGTAGCAAAGAGAAATTCATATCTCAGACTGGCCAATAAAAATAAAAGATTAAGATGGGATAAAGAACACAGACACTGGACAGAGGAACTCTGCCTAGAAGGCCAGCATCCCGGAGTTGCCTCTTCACTGTTGACGTTGAGACTGGTGTTTTGCGGGTACTATTTAATGAAGCTGCCAGTTGAAGACTTGTGAGGCGTCTGTTTCTCAAACTAGACAATCTAATGTACTTGTCCTCTTGCTCAGTTGTGCACCGGGGCCTCCTACTCCTTTTTCTATTCTGGTTAGAGCCAGCTTGCGCTGTTCTGTGAAGGTAGTAGTACACAGCCTTGTACTAGTTTCCAGCTACAATAGCCATTTACAAAATTAACAATGTCTACAATGTATTTAAGATCAATTTGATGTTATTTTAATAATACTGACTTTTATAGTCAAACTTTTTAGCAGTTTAATAATCTATAGTACAACATTAACACACAATTTATAATATACAAAATCACCATAACCTTGCTGGAGTCAATGATATTGTATACCTAAAAATGTGTAACACTAGGTTGCCTACCATTAGATTACACAAATACAGTAAATGTAGTACATCTTTTTGATCTATATATCAATCTTCTCTTGCTTTATCAACTATTCACTCTGTTATATGTACAGTGCCTGAGGAAGTACCGCAGCATCATCATGGACCACACACCCCAGCCACGAGCTGTTCACTCCCTTACCGTCGGGAAAACGGAGCATGACGTCTGATACCAACAGGCTCAGAGACAGTTTCTATCTACAAGCCATCAGACTGCTGAACACTTGAACTGGACTGACCACCTGCACTGATTCTCTGCAACTTAGCACACATGCACTCACACACGCACGCCCACACAGACATACACACACACACATCACAATTGCTGCTACCAGATTCTTATTTACTATTGCGAATACTGCACAATTTAAGCACTTTCCTCCCAATCCCCCTTTCTCTGATGTGTAAATATTGTACAATAAATTGTGCCTTCCTGAATTATACTCTTCCTAAAATGTTTATTCTATTCTACTGAGCCATTTACTTTAAGTTTGTATTCTAATCTTTTATTATTTCTTATTGTTGTTGCATTGTCGAGAAGGAACCTACAAGTAAGCATTTAGTTGGATGGTGTATACCATGTGTACACCAACTTGAAATAAGACATGTGAGTTGCTGGGCAGTCTTACATAGAACAAACTCACTGTGATAGCTCTGTTAATCCACACAGTATATTTGTACTCAGCAGTGCCCTCTACTATTTCATTAAAGGAACTTCTCTAGGATAGGGGGCAGCATTCGGAATTTTGGATGAAAAGCGTGCCCAAATTAAACTGCCTGCTACTCATGCCCAGAAGCTAAGATATGCATATTATAAGTAGATTTGGATAGAAAACAAATTTGGATAGAAAATTTGGATAGAAGTTTCTAAAACTGTTTGAATCATGTCTGTGACTATAACAGAACTTATTTGGCAGGCGAAACCCAGAGGACAAATCATTCTGAATTTTCTTAGTTTTTGAGGTCACTCTCTTTTCAATGGGTTTTCATTGGGAATCCAGATTTCTAAGGGACCTTCTTGCAGTTCCTATCGCTTCCACTGGATGTCAAGTCTTTAGAAATTGGTTGAGGTTTTTCCTTTGAGAAATGAAGAAGTAACACTGTTCAGAATGAGGGTAGAGGGACGTGTACTCTTTGTTAGATGCGCGTGACCTGAAAGCTAGCTACACTTTGTTTTCTTCTGGTATTGAACACAGATCATCCCGTCTTCAATTTTATTGATTATTTACGTTAAAAAATACCTAAAGTTGTATTACAAAAGTAGTTTGAAATATTTGGACAAAGCTTACAGGTACCTTTTGTAGTCATGTTGCACGAGTTGGAACCGGTATTTTTCTGGATCAAACGCTCCAAATAAATGGACATTTTGGATATATATCGACGGAATAATCGAACAAAAGGACTATTTGTGATGTTTATGGGACATATTGGAGTGCCAACAGAAGAAGCTCGTCAAAGGTAAAGCATGAATTATATCTTTATTTCTGCGTTTTGTGTCACGCCTGGAGGGTTGAAATGTGATGGTCTGTGTTTGTTTGCTTGGGTACAATTATCTGAGGATAGCATCGTTTGCTTTTGCCGTAAAGCATTTTTGAAATCTGACACGTTGGCTGGATTCACAACAAGCGTAGCTTTAATTTGGTATATTGAATGTGTGATTTCATGAAAGTTACATTTTTATAGTAATTTATTTGAATTTGGCGCTCTGCATTTTCACTGGATGTTGGCCAGTTGGGACGCTAGCGCCCCACATATCCCAGAGAGGTTAAAGGAATGACTCTCCACAGCCTATTTATGGTCTGTCCTGTACTGGACTGGGTCCATTGACAATTGGAGCTTTAAAACCCAGGCCAATCCACACCAGTTATGGAACTGAATAGCAGACATGACTAATATATTAAGGTGATCATCAAAATAAAAGTCCTCTTTAACCAAACACAAAAAAGGAAGAATATCTCTGTTTTTGACAGAAACAAATTCAGTAATCACCATTGAATTACGTATAGAATTATATAGGATCTCTATGGGAATCAGTACCACCACAAAAACACACCAACACTTGAAGAATGCGTGTTATGCCGCATGGTGATCCCATAGTTTCATAGTCCAAGATTGGTTGGGTAGTGGTTGGTAAACACACATTAGACTTGATGATTCCTCAGTCGCTGAGAAACACTCCGTCCCAAATAACTTTGATGTCAAAGACAAAAGGGAAAATGTCTCCCTCGGGCTTTGAAATTCAAGTGCGGAGACCACAAAAACAACACTTAATCAGGACCATTCAGACTGGTGATCAGCAATACATGTGGGAATTCAAAATGAGAGACAGTGTATAGAAAGACCAAAGAGATTTGTCTGGTCCCTTCCTTACATCCTCTCGCGAGCGACTTGATTGTGTACAAAATGATTGAAAAACAGCTCAGTGTGGCTCGATTGAATTTAGCCAAGAATAGGTTAGTGGGAAAGAGGAATGGTCGGTTCGGTTTCAGAAAAGTTAATTCACAGAGAACACTGGAACAAAAATCACATTTCAGCGAGTGTATCAATCTGCCAGCCCAGAGAAGAAAGAATGGAGGTGGTGTGGGTGAATAAGAAAGAGAGAGAAATGTGGAGGGGGAGAGAAAGCAGGGTGTGAGGTGGAGGGAGAGAGAAAGCAGGGTGTGGGAGAGAGGGAGGGAGAGAGAAAGCAGGGTGTGAGAGAGAGAGAATGTGGAGGGAGAGAGAAAGCAGGGTGAGAGAGAGCGAGAGAGAGATGTGGACGGAGAGAGAAAGCAGGGTGTGAGAAAGAGAGAGAGAGAGATATGTGGAGGGAGAGAGAAAGCAGGGTGTGTGAAAGAGAGAGAGAGAGAGAGAGAGATATGTGGAGGGAGAGAGAAAGCAGGGTGTGAGAGAGAGAGCTTCATTTGGCTCACTCTTTAGAAAAGGCCTCTCCTCTCCTGCTGGGTCCCGCTCGGCTCCTGTCCCCTCCGCACAATACTGGTAGGGAGGCAGCCCCCCGCTTACCCCCGCCTGCCCTCCATGTGCTGGGGCTAACACTGACAGCCTGGGTCCAGAGCGCTAGCATATGGAGGCCAGACCATGGGACTCCTCTCCCCTGTGGACCCAGCTGGAGGTCTGGTGGATTGGACAGTGTAGTGCAGAGACACACCCCTCTCTCTCTCACTCACACACAGATCCAATGTGATGGGCAAGAGGTGTGGTGTAAAAGGGCAATGTGATGACCCTATTATAAAATGTTAGACTATTAAATAGCAGACTATTAAAATATACATGTATGTACAAAGAACACTGTACTACTCTTGGTTGCCAATTCTCCCCATTTTATAGTCTGCTGTTTAATATTCTTCATCAGTACTGGTCTTCATCAGATGTAATTGTGTCCTTACAGTAAAAGGCATGAAGCTGGGACAAAGGCACAAGCACCTAAATACATTGGTTATGTAACCTATTCATTACCTAGTACTCACCCCACCATTGACACAAGTACAACATGTGATAGCCATTTGTATGTGAAGACAATGCAACTCTTGCACAGGGGAGAGTGACTTTGCTGTGTACTTTTGCTGGAAAAGCCACTGACGGGCCTTGAGACCTGTTTGTGAGCCACCATACATTCCAAAGAGATACAGAACAGGTGTAGTTCATTCACTCCACAATGAGGATGGACCACACACGCAAGCACGGTGCAAGGCACAGCCACTGTTAGGACCCAGAACACTTATCCAGAGGAGAGAGCTATAGTTTTTTGGCCTGCCTTTCAACCCCTCGATTCTGAAATGAACTAATGTTGACTCACGGCAGGAATATGTTGCCATTCTGATGCTAATGGCAGCTTGAACCACCTCCTTCACCAAGCTGCCTGAGCTCTCCATGCAGCAGCACTCAGGCCTGATCCCTGTGTGTGCGTGCATGCGTTTGTGAAAGGAATGGGTAGAGGGCGAGGAAAGATGGACAAGGGGAGAAAAGCAATGAAATAAAAGAGAATGTCAAAAATCACTTGTTTACTTCTGATGGCTGAGCTACTCTTGAAAGTCTTTTGGTAGGTGAAATCCACAAATAACTGCAAATGTCATCTAATTATAGATAGATACAGAACACGCCAAGCCGTATAATGTTCAAGTGTATGAAACATTGTAGGTTCTATGCTTAAAATTCATCAGCACAAAACTGTTTGTGATAAGAGCAGCCCACAAAGGATATAAAAGAATAGTAAGGGCCCATCATAACTTCCATTAACTGTTATATAACCATATTATATTATATATTATATTTCTATTAACATAACACATTGGGCAACATTTTGGTAGTGAAAAAGCAATGTGCAAAAATGACCGTAAACCTCATTATAATCTTGCAGTGCGATTTAACTTGAAACATTCTTCAACAATTGTCACGACTTCCGCCGAAGTCGGTCCCTCTTCTTGTTCGGGCGGCGTTCGGCAGTCGACGTCACTGGCCTTCTAGCCATCGCCGATTCACTTTTCATTTTCCATTTGTTTTGTCTTTGTTTTACACACCTGGCTTCAATTCCCCAATTACATGTTCATTATTTAACCCTCTGTTTTCCCCATGGTTTTTGTGCGTGATTGTTTTATTGTAAGTTCGGTCCGATGTTTGTGGGCTTGGTATTACTTCATGTATTTGGACATTTTGAGTGAAGTTCCTTGTGTTCCTCATCTCTGCTGTCCTGCACCTGACTCCTCTGCACCAGCTACACCCAGATCCTTACAACAATATGTGGTACGAGTAGGCAATTATTTAACTAGAGTTCAGTACACTGAGCAATTCATAATTATTTAACTTGAGTTCAGTAAACTGAGCAATGCATAAACAGTTGCCTCTTCATAATTCACGTTGTTGAAGAAGAATTTTGAATGAAATCATGCTGAGGTTTATTGTCATTTTTTGGCACTTTGCAGAAGACTTTAGCACTACAAATGTCAGCCATTATCTTATAGGCAATATGAGTCATGCTAAGCCCAGTATTACTCACTCCACTTTAAAACACTAATACATTGACAAGCTGTGGGTTTCATTTGAACATTATTTTTGTCACACAAGAGAAGCTGTAGCCTATGAAATGACCATGTTGGCTAAATGGATGGATGACTGTTAATAATAACATTAACTATGACCCCACCACCTATCTGGGGGCAATGCCCGTCAGGTTTGTGATGGTGGAGACAAGGGTCAGTAGTTGGTCTCTGACCCTTTAAAAACAGAGAAATCCTAGCTGCTCGGCCCAACACTACACAATACAGTGCAGGAGAAAGGGCAGGTGGTCATTAAAACTGCTGTAATCCCTTCCATGAATAGCTCAGGACTTCTCTCACTCTGTAAGCCATGGTCATGGGCATAGAGAGAGAGAACGCGAGAGAGGGAGATCGACTGAAGAGAAAAAAAGGGAGGGAAGAGGGGGCCCGTCGTTTGATGCCCCGGACCGCGGGACTCTTTAGCATAGTTCCGCGGGCCGCGCTTCAGAGCGGATGTGCTAACAGTTTCGGGCTCAATGGAGGGAGAAATCCCCACAAAGGGAGGTGTACAAATATTGTGGGAAATCTGTCCGCTCTTTAATATTTCATGAGGGCCTGCCATCTATTCATGGGACTTCATTCCTCTGGAGGGGCCCGCATTCAAGCTCACTCTGCAGGCTCAATGGGCAGCCCTTAATTGAGTGCCCGCTCATTCTTCGGGTAAAGAAAGAGCAGATCCATGCCATCTAGCATGAGACTAACTGCGCGGTAGGTTCAGTGATGATTCTAGGGCTAGTGTCACGCTGCCTCCCTGTCAGTGAGGCTTTCAGCGGTGCTATTGACTCCACTCCACAACCCCTGCTGTCCTAAGCCTCTATCTGTTATGAAACTGCTAAACAAATAGTACAGCACTTACGGTATGAGTGAATCTGCCAATCAACATCACTAAGAACATTTACCCAGCCTACCAGTAATGTTCTTCGTTTTCTGGATTAGACAATTATGACAGATTTAACAAGTAAGTACGTCTCCTATTTTGGGCGCCAATTGCGGCATGCTGACCGCTTTCCCCGTCTATCCTCAGATAAGCCAGAGTCGCAGGTCACCATCTGAGCCAGCAGAATGAGATGCATAATACAGTTGGAAATGGTTACTTTCTGTAACATCAGTAGTTAAGTGGTCAGAACGTTAACCTTAATGTTGCCCTAATGTTGCCTTTTCCACCCCAATCTCAACACCAGAGACAGAAATGTGAGCTGCTCCATATGGTGACCTGCGACTCTGGCTTATCTGAGGATAGACGGGGAAAGCGGTCAACACGCCGCACAGCTGAACTTAGTATACTAAACGGTAACAATTTACGGACCACTACGTGCTTTAAGAATACCACTTCTGACACCATTTGTATTTCATGACCAATCCAATGGAGGACGAGCCTGGCTGTCTGATAAACACAGAGGAAATATGCACATTAGCTGAATCTCAATCCATGCACAAACTTCACTTGGGAATATCTATCAGTCAGGGACAACTACAGTGTTCGGGAGGCATAATTACATTTTTTGTGTTTATCTTTGAGTTGGTGACCAGCAGACCAAACCTGCAGACAGTGAAGATCTGGAGAGTAGGGTATATACTGTACATGCACCCCTGCCTTATGGGTTTTCTGGAGTGAGTTGTCCAGTGTATGGGGATGAGGATAACGCTAACCTATTGAGATTAAGCCGTGTTGTCATATACCTCGTGCCTGTGCTGACCGCTTCATCTCAACCCGGCTGATGCTATGTTGCGGCAGTGGGCTGTAAGGCCAGCGGTTTAAATCAGGGCTCCTGGGGGCCTTCAGCTGCAAGCCTGGCTCCTGATCCTTGATTAAAGGTCACCCCGCTTCCTCTAAGGGCCTGTAAGCCCCTGGGAGCCCTAGACTCTCCCCTTCACCAGGCCTGATGCGTGTCCAACAGGCTTAGCCCAAGTCTTGAGGGATGGAGAGAGGGCCTGCCGAGAGGAATCCCAGGGAGAGGAAAATCCTCAACAACGGCTCCAACCTCCATCCCCCCATTCCCATCTCACCCTCACACATTGTCCTGTTGTCCCAGTACCATGGACCGTACTCTGGTAGCATGCAAAATGGATTCCACAGCGGAAGCGACTTAAAGCTTTCATAGCACATACTTTGTTCCAGGCCGCTTCATTTAAGAGCAGCAAGGCGTTGATGGATTGTTCTCTAGTTTATTTGAAGACTTTCATTTCAAATATACTGAACAAAATATAAACGCAACATGTTGGTCTCATCTTTCATGAGCTGAAATAAAAGATCCCATAAATATTCAATACTCACAAAAAGCTTATTTCTCTAAAATGTTGTGCACAAATGTGTTTACATCCCTGTTAGTGAGAATTTCTAATTTGCCAAGATAATTCATCCACCTGACAGGTGTGGCATATCAAGAAGCTGATTTAACAGCATGATCATTACACAGGTGCACCTTGTGCTTGGGATAATAAAAGGCCACTCTAAAATGTGCTGTTTTGTCACACAACACAATGCCACAGATGTCTCAAGCTTTGCAGGAGTGTGCAATTGGCATGCTGACTGCAGGAATGTCCACCAGAGCTGTTGCCTGAGAATTTAATGTTAATTTCTCTATTGTAAACCGCCTCACAACTGCAGACCAGGTGTAACGACTCCAGCCCAGGACCTCCACATCCGGCTTCTTCACCTGCGAGATTGTCTGAGACCAGCCACCCGGACAGCTGATGAAGAAGAATTTCTGCACAAACTGTCAGAACCAATCTCAGGGAAGCTCATATGCGTGCTCCTCTTCCTCACCAGGGTCTTTACCTGACTGGAGTTCGGCGTCATAGGCGACTTCAGTGGGCAAATGCTTACCTTCGATGGCCACTGGCACGCTGGAGAAGTGTGCTCTTCACAAATGATTCATGGTTTCAACTGTATCAGACAGATGGCAGACAGCGTATATGGCCTCGTGTGGGCAAGAGGTTTGCTGATGTCAACATTGTGAACAGAGCGCCTCATGGTGGTGGTGGGGTAATGGTATGGGCAGGCATAAACTACGGACAACAAACAAAATTGCATTTTATCAATGGCAATTTGAATGCACAGAGATACTGTGACGAGATCCTGAGGCTCATTGTTGTGCCATTCATCCACCACCTCATGTTTCAGCATGATAATACACGGCCCCATGTCGCAAGGATCTGTAGACAATTCCTGGAAGCAGAACATTTCCCAGTTCTTTCAGGGCCTGCATACCTACCAAACATGTCACCCTTTGAGCATGTTTGGGATGCTCTGGATCGACGTGTATGACAGCGCGTTCCAGTTCCTGCCAATATCCAGCAACTTCGCACACCCATTTAAGAGGAGTGGGACAACATTCCACTGGCCACAACCAACAGCCTGATTAACTCTATGCGAAGGAGATGTGCCGCACTGCATGAGGCAAATGGTGGTCCCATGAGGTACTGACTGGTTTTCTGATCCACACCCCTACATTTTTGTAAGGTAACTGTGCCCAACAGATGCGTATCTGTATTCTCAGTCATGTGAAATCCATAGATTAGGGCCTAATGAATGTATTATCCTTATATGAATCTTTGAAATAGTTGAATATGGTTGAAGATGTTGCTTTGCAGAAAAACTCCTGCTTAGACGAGTTTACCTCTGTACATTTATTGTGGTCAACGTTTCGGTAAAATACCTTTTCTAGGCTGTTTTATTACAAACTCTCACCAATAATAACTTCCATGACCTTTGACTCCCAAGTGCAAACTTTGTTAACCTGGATACTCTACAAGCTTCTGCAAACCCTTTTTGTGAAGATGGCTGCTAATGCTGGCTAACGAGCTGGGTTATCGACTTGTGGAATCAAAGATTCACTGGAACGTTCAAACGTCTATCTGAAATCTGAATCAAATATCTTTTCAAAGCTTTATTTACGGTTCAATAGAGATGACTTTTTAGTCATTTTCAGTRCCTCACTAGAGGCCATAGCTTTGAGCCTTGAATTTGTCATTGGCCTGCTCAGCCACCACCACCTGTACCATCCCCAACCCCACTGGGGTAATCACCATGGCCAACACCACACAACATCATGGTCCAGGGATTCCTGGATAGATTTAGAATTGACTGTGGTGCGTTAACAGGTAGGAAATAGAGGGAAAAGTCAGATCAGAACCAGTAATATGATTGCACCTTGCTTGTTAACCTAACAACTACTAGATGATTAATTCAGTCAGTTAATCCCTGGTGGCCAATGGGCTCAGGGGGGAGTAGTTCCGGCAATCTAATCCAAGCCTCACCACACCACTCCAACGGGCTTTGTGTGAGCAGGTATTAGCACCACAAGTGCAGCCCGAGACAGCGGTGGGCAGAAGATTGGGAAAGTCCCGGACTCAAAGGCGGGAGCGACGGGAGGGGGGCAGGGAGAGATGGAGGGGAGGGGGCAGGGAGAGATGGAGGTCGCACTCAAGGTGAGACTTGGCAAGACTTGCATTTTTCATTTCTCAATTCAAGTTGAAAGCAAAAAAAGCACTTGGTCCCTATAGCTTTGCTGGGGACAGAATCTGATGTAGAGAGTCTCTAGTGTATTTATGTGTCTCTGTTCTAAGTGGGTCCTATGTGATGCTAATGGATTAGGACTGGTATAGAAACCATGATGAGAACAACCCCATGGATAGTTTTGTTCACTTCTCTTTTGGACAAGAAAACATGAGAGAAATGCTTTAGAAATCCCCTCTATGGATCGTCCTCATGTGCATCCACGCGCTAAACAGGTTTGTTAAAGAATTTGACCCGCCAAGGTCCAGGTCTATAAATTAATTCTGTTAAGTGGCAGCATTCAGGCCCCAAAATTATTTATACCCTTACTATTGGCCGGGGAGTCACTTAGATAAACACTGCGGAGGTTCATCTCATGTGGGCCACAAAGGGCCTGAGTGTGCCGCTGCCAAAGGCTGCACTGAACTCTGACCCCGACAGGTCACAAGGAGCATTTTTCCCTCAGTAATTGGACAGAAGGGCCCTTTCGCTCTTCATTTAACCTTTTGGGACTGATTCTTTCTTCCTCAGCTACCACAAAGCCCCTGGTCCCAACCCAGTGTTTTCAGGCCTATCTTTCCACCCTCAGCACAGGCCTTTGAAAGCTAGAGAAAAGCTGGAGTGTGCTTGCCCTGTCAGGGACAATGGCAGAGTTAGTGACCCCTGACCTCACCAGCCTCTGAGTTTTCTTCCTGGATCAGGGGCAGCCATTTGTTACGGTAGGTTATTGCACCACAGCTCTGCAACAGAATGAGGGTAAACACTTGTTAAGAGGTGATTCTTCTTCTCTGGGCTGCGCCCCGACTCCTCCTTTTCTCTCTTCTCCTTTTGTTTTTGAGGGTCTGTGTGTTAAAGATGGACAGGTCTCTTGTTTGAAATGCAGGCAGCAGTTCCACAGTCAATCATTGTGACAGTTCTTTGTCACTTGTCCAGAAGGGACAAGATAGGACCCTGTGTTACTCAGGAACAAACACAGAATAGTATAAATTATTCAGATATTCACATCTGCACAAAACAAGCTTCTGAGAGAAACATATCAACATATCAACATATCAACATATCAACATATCAACATAGCAAAAAGTAAAGGGAAAGTTTGTAACAACATACTTTCAGGACAGATATTGCCCACATGCAGACTCAAATGCATTATCTTACAAAAACAGACACTAGCATCTCTGAAAAGCCTGTATGTATTTACTGCATGTTCCATACAAAGCTAGAGGTAGGTTCCAAGTATAATTTATTTCAGCACTCTAGGCAGAGTTATGGATCAAAACTGCAAGGATTTCATGAAAGCAACATGTCATGCTATAATCACTTGACTTTAATGCATGTAAAATACTGTCTCCAAAACAGAATAGACTCATGATATTCTCTAACACTGACAAGGGGGCAAACATTATAACATTGTGCAGCCACTTTACTCATGCTTCAGGGAAACCACAATTACAAAAAAATCTAAACTAGATTAACTTTTAGTGTTCCTAAAGTGACCCCCCNCTGCCAATGTTTGTCTATGGAGATTGCATGGGTGTGGCTGAAATTGCCGAATCCACTCATTTGAAAGGGTGTCCACATACTTTTGTATATATAGTGCATGACTCCAAAAAATGTACTGACATACTTTTGTATATATAGTGTATGTCTCCAAAAAATACACTGAATACTGAATACACTCATGATATCGCCTTACACTTACAAGGGGTCATACATTAGAAGTTTGTGCAGCCACTTTACTCATGTTTCAGGGAAAGTATCTAAACCATAAATACAAAAAATCAGTATATCTAATCTGAAAACTACAGTAGATTAGCCTTTATTGTGTTCCTGAAGTGCATCCTCTCCTTAATCTCTCTGAGTGTTGATCAACAGAATCCTAGTGTATCGCTGTGCCATTACTGGAGAGCCCCCTGTCGCCCTTCCTCTACCACCCTCCCCTCTCCCTGGTCACTGAGGTGACCGCAGACCTTATGTGTCCAGATGCCAAACATGCGGCCGTGGCGGCAGGAGCGTCCTGTGAGGCGGCCGGAAAGCATATGGGCTGAAAGGGACAAATCTTCTGGAGCTGCTGTCCCCTTCTCTCTGGGGACATAAGCCTCATTGTCCCTGCCCTCCGTGCCACTTAATGGTGCAGAACAGCATTGTACAGTATTGTCAACTGTTCCTTGTCTTTTTCGCCTTCAATAGCAGGGCCTCTCACTCACTCTCGCTCAGTAGGTGTTTTAGTGCCCCCTCCTCTTTCATCCCTTTCTTCTCCTGCCACCTCCCTTTGCTACTTTTTTGCTAGATTGCTTAATGTTCCTCTTGAGTGATGGGCTAATTGTGAGAGAACAATTAAGCCATCTTATTTTCTCCCCCTCTTCGCTGTCGTGTCTGCTTTTGTTTTAGGGTGGTGTCTCTTGAGTGGAAAAGGACTTGAGGTCAGTCCAATATCTGTCTGGGTGTCAATGCAAAGCCCCCCAAACACGGGCCTTAAATCATGCAGAGCTCATGGGGTGCACAGCTTGTGGTCAGCTTAAAGAGGCAGGCTGGAATCCTCTCTCTTAGTGACTTGCTTACATTTTGTATGTATGCGTGAGTATAAGTATGTCAATGTGTGTGCACAATGTGCATGCAGGAACCTTTAGGGAAGGAGCTCTGAATTGATTGATATTACTTGTTGACTTAGAGGCCTGCTGCCCTGACACAGTCGGTGTTTGGGATGGTGAAACACCAGTCCCTTACTAACCCTTTTTGAAGGGAACCTGTCTGTCCTATATAGTGTGCAGACGTCATATGTAACACCTGACCTGTATGCCTCCCGTTAACAAAATCCTCCACTCAATATTGTAGATATCCATCCACATATGCGGGTCTAACAAGCTTGTCCAGTCCAGTCACCCAAATCGAGAGGAAATGGGATTTACTGCCCCCAGTGTTATAATCCAACCACTTAAAGGCCCCTCTCCCTTGTCAGCGGTCTCTCCTTTTGTGTGTGCTGAGAAATATGTTCCCATTTAATAGACAGGTGATCAAACCAGCTGAGAGACAGCTTTGGGCAAGATGGGATGTCTACACACTTTTATCCAGTCTCCCCTATTGTCTCCGTAATGTCACAGCTGTGACCCTGTCTGCAACCTTCCCTCATTTGTGCTTTCATCCTCTTTTCTTCGCCCATACCTTCCGCCCCATTTCATACTGTCTGGATCCCGCCCTACACGTGGACCCTAGTAACAGCATCCTGCTCCTAGCGCTGACCACCCCCCCAGCTTCTCACATCTAATCCCATTTTAATTTGGCTTCTTTTCCACAATCTGCCACTTTTAACATGAGAGAGAGAGAGAGAGAGAGAGAGAGAGAGAGAAGAGAGAGAAGAGAGAGAGAGAGAGAAGAGAGAAAGAAAGAGAGAGAGAGAGAGAGAAGGAGAGAGAGAGAGAGAGAGGAGAGAGAGAGAGAGGAGAGAGAGGAGAGAGAGGAGAGGAGGAGAGAGGAGGAGAGAGAAGAGAGAGAGAGGAGAGAGAGAGAGAGAGAGAGGAGAGAGAGAGAGAGAGAGTAGTTACATGGTTGTGTTCGTTGTTTGCTTACTTGCTATCTATAGAGCATTGTTCACTAGTGCCCAAAAAATTATGTATACAGTTGAAGTCGGAAGTTTACATACACTTAGGTTGGAGTCATTAAAACTCATTTTTCAACCACTCCACAAGCACATTTATGTGGATATATTGAAGCAACATCTCAAGACATCAGTCAGGAAGTTTAAGCTTGGTCGCAAATGGGTCTTCCAAATGGACAATGACCCCAAGCATACTTCCAAAGTTGTGGCAAAATGGCTTAAGGACAATAAAGTCAAGGTATTGGAGTGGCCATCACAAAGCCCTGACCTCAATCCTATAGAAAATGTATGTGCAGAACTGAAAAAGCATGTGCGAGCAAGGAGGCCTGCAAACCTGACTCAGTTACACCAGCTTTGTCAGGAGGAATGGGAGAAAATTCACCCAACTTATTGTGGGAAGCTTGTGTAAGGCTACCCGAAACATTTGACCCAAGTTAAACAATTTAAAGGCAATGCTGCCAAATACTAATTAAGTGTATGTAAACTTCTGACCCACTGGGAATGTGATGAAAGAAATAAAAGCTGAAATAAATCATTCTCTCTATTATTCTGACATTTCACATTCTAAAAATAAAGTGGTGATCCTAACTGACGTAAGACAGGGGATTTTTACTAGGATTAAATGTCAGTGATTGTGAAAACTGAGTTTAAATGTATTTGGCTAAGGTGTATGTAAACTTCCGACTTCAACTGCATATATATAATTCTCACAATGCTTTCTTTGAACAACAAATAAGCATTATTTCGGTATAAAGTTATCCTACAGACTATCAATGCATACTGGCAATTTTTTTTTTAAAGGTTGGAGGTGGATCACCATTCTCCAAAGCCCACAAGAGAACAAGTTATAAATACTATATGATCTGGCTGTAGATGGCGGTGATGTGCTATGAATGACCGTCTGTTCATCACACTATTGTGCCGATCCCAACTGTAATCTGCTGGCTCAGATCATTTCTTTTCAGATTGTCCTTTCCAGCATGGTTCCAGTTATTATGATGAATGAACAACCACTCCAGCCCAGTACAGATCAGCTCGGCTCTGTTAAGTTTGGCTCAGTAGTGTGAAAAAGGTGCTCTCTACAGTCCTGATTGGGTCTGAGCTCACTGGTACCCTGTTGCCCATTAGCAGCTATTAGTGGCCTGCCTCAGATTTTGGCACACCACTGGTAGTGGTGGTTAACCATCAGTCAGTGGGGTCTGTGTGACGATAGTCAGCGAAGGGAGGGCACTATGGTGCTAATGAGAGCAGAGGACGGCCTTTCCCTCTCTTTTGTCTCCCTCTCTCCCTGTGTCATTATCTTAATGTGTCTCCCTCGCTCCCCACTAAAAGGCCTCAGCCAGTTTGGCCTGAGGTACACAGGTGCTAATCTGAAGCCCAGTGAAAATGGCGGTAAATGAAAATTAATTGATTCTCATTCAGGCTCCTTGTCAGTTCGCTGTTCTCTGCCCTGTGTTTTCTTAATATGCGGACCTTGCCTGTTGAACAATACGTGCATACCCCTACACCTACCCAACTCAAACACATGGTAATGTACTTGCCATTGCTAGGCAGGCCGAATGAGGAGTGCGAGAGAACGTAACGTCTTGAAACCTAGGTATGTATGAATTGTATGTACTGTACATTCGCTATTTGACCTATAACCAGTGTAGACCTCAGACGATGCACATCTCAAGAACATCATTATATGTATAGATCATTTTGGGCCATATTTCACAATCATATTGACTAATGAAGTTATTGCAAAGCGTAATAAGAATCTAGATATTGGCCCACATGTTGTCCATTCACTAAACTATAATGCATGCAATCACCCCTTTACAAGCCATACATGGTGTTACAAAAAACATCCTCAGCAAGGAATGAAAAGTAGTACAGTACAGTACACTTGTAACCTGTTGCCATTACAACCTGCTCACTGCTTCATCATTGGTCGTATTTGCATTATACCCATATTGTGGTTTGAATATGGTGGTAGAGTGAAATCTATTAAAAGGAGGGTTAACTGTTCTGTGGGATTAGCGTAATGAGCTGTGATCAATTGTGGTGTAACAGGCACCAGAGCAAGAGTACACCCTCTTCAACCTCAGGAGGCTGAAGAAATGTGGCTTGTCACCTAAAACACTCACAGACTTTTACAGATGCACAATCAAGAGCATCCTGTCGGGCTGTATCACCGCCTGGTACGGCAACTGCACCGCCCTCAACCGCAAGGCTCTCCAGAGGGTGGTGCGGTCTGCACAACGCATCACCGGGGGCAAACTACCTGCCCTCCAGGACACCTACAGTACCCGATGTCACAAAAGGCCAAAAAGATCATCAAGGATAACAACCACCCGAGCCACTGTCTGTTCACACCGCTACCATCCAGAAGGCGAGGTCAGTACAGGTGCATCAAAGCTGGGACCGAGAGATTGAAAAATGCTTCTATCTCAAGGCCATCAGACTGTTAAACAGCCATCACTAACATAGAGAGGCTGCTGCCAACATACAGACTAAAATCTCTGGTCACTTAAATAAATTGACTTAATAAAGGTATCACTAGTCACTTTAAATAACACCACTTTAATAATGTTTACATATCCTACATTACTCATCTCATATATACTGTATTCTATACCATCTACTGCATCTTGCCTATGCCGCACGGCCATCAGTCATCCATATATTTATACGCACATATTCTTATTCATCCCTTTACATTTGTGTGTATAAGGTAGTTGTTGTAAATTTGTTAGATTACTTCTTAGATATTACTGCACTGTCGGAACTAGAAGCATAAGCATTTCACTACACTCGCATTAACATCTGCTAACCATGTGTATGTGACCAATAAAATTAGATTTTACTTGATTTGACACCCCAAACTCTTCCCTCCAGTCCCTTCTGCTCTGCCACACTGTCCATCCTGTTTGTTTGCCAATCAATCGATCACCTTCCATTTTCTTTTTTTCCGTCCTTAACCAAGCCTCTCCTCCTCCACCGGGTCATTGAGGGGGTCAGAGTGGGCGTTCAGCTGAGCTCTAATCCCGGGGGTGGGGGGGGGGGATCTCATTACTCACATGTATAGGACCATGTAAGGGCCTGTATCCACAAAGTGTCTCAAAGTATAGGAGAGCTGATCTAGGATGAGTTTTGTCCTTTCAGTCATAATGAATAAAATTATATGGACAGGGAGGACCTGATCCTAGATCAGCACTCCTACTCTGAGACACTGTGAATACGGGCTCAGACCTGGGTTAAAATAATATTGGTTTTCTTCCGTATACTTTGAGCATTTGATTGAACCTTCCTGCAATGCCAGATGGGTGGGGTTTGGGACTGTTCCAGTGGTTCGATTCCGCCAGGTAAGTGCAGCTTAAATATTTGAAAGAAAACAAACGCTATGAAACCAGGTCTGATATTCTTCATGAACATAGCAGCCACATCAAACCAAACACATTTGATAGTGGAGTTTATGGTTTGCTGTGACAATGTGCTTGGGAAATTCCCTCATGATCTTATCCGTAGATATTTCTACAGAATGGCAAGGACTAAAATGAATCAACATAAATAGAACTGTGATTTATTCTCTGTGAGGCTGTTATTGAGGTTATCTAGTTGAATTTATGGAATGTCACACATGGCGTTTATCTAACTGGGATGAAAAACATCAAGACCTCCCAGAAAGGCCCTTTCAGATGGAACCCAATCACATTCAGTCCCTTTAGCTGATGACAGATAGCTTTACACCATCCCTCAGACAGTACCGTGAGACTGAGCTCACCCACTTAACACACAGACATTTACCATACATAAAATACCCCAAAAATCTGACAAAACGTTACATGTCAGAATCTCAAACCAATCAACCCCCCCCCCCCAAAAAATAAATAATTATAAAAAGCTTTGCTACGTTTTGAGAGTGTGAAAGAAAACGAGCGATGCCCGCAATGAAAGGAGGGACATTTGCTAAGCTATCATTCATGAGTGAGGGTCCCATGCCTCCACAAGCTTGCTCCCAGCTCCACACACTTGTTGCCATTGTGACACACTGGCAGTGAGAAGCCTCTGTGGTCCAAAGGGATCAATTCAAATACTGACAACAACACACTAAACCAGGCTGCCATTTGTCCCAAGCAAACCCCCAAGAACCCCCTCTCTCCCCATCTGTCAGGGGGCCCCCAAGGCACATTGTGTGTATGTGAATGTGTGTGGGAGGGAAAGGGGGTGTGTGAGAGGAGGTTAATCAAGATTTGGATGAGGAAGAGAGGAGGGGGAGGTGAAGGAGTGTGTATGTGTGTGTATGTGTGTGTGTGTGTCTAAGAGAGAGAGGGAGCGAGTGGATGTGTGGGAGGAGAGGAGCTGGTCATTATGCTGATTTTTCTGTTTTCTTTTCAATGCCATTTGAAGAATACATTCTTGTACGTTCCTTTCTTTTCGGTCAGGCAGTCTCTGGCACCTACGCTGCCCATTTTTATGCAACAGCAAGGGTGGTCACAGAGGGAACTAGAATCTGGGAATCAGGTCAATTATAGACGATGTCTTGCTGATAAGAGAAAGAAATTGAGAGAGAGAAAGACAGTGAGGGAAAGAGAGGGGGTCTGCTGTTTTATAATAAACCTTTAGAATAGCACCAGGTCACCTTACAGACAGAGTGGAGCTTGACTTGGCTGCCTGGTTTTGTCCTGCATGTTGTGACGCTCCTAACAAGAGCCGTTCTCACACAGCAGCGCCCCCCCCAGCTTGGTGAGCACTTTCTCACCAAGCTGCTTCACACGCATCTGTGCAACTGCAAATTCTCAGTCCATATCTTAATTAGAAAATCTTAACCGTCCCTTTTAACCTCTTCCATGCAGCAGACCATGTCAAAGCAACAATCCCTGTTCAAGTTTCATCCCGGTGGACCTGAAACTACCTGAGCGCTCTCCCCTGCTGACGGTAGCCTTGGATTGGAGTTGGCTCTAGGCCACAATAGGACAAGTACTGACCCCTGACCTTTGCAGCGACCCATTCTCTTCCAGGGGTTAGGGGCTGTGGCAGATGTGGGTAAACTTCCAGCAAACTAGAGAATGGAGCACACTTGTTAAAAGGGGGTCTGTTTTCTCCCTGTCTTTTGAGTAAGTAATCCCCAAGTGGAAGATGGTTCTAATTGGGGCTATGTGTGATAGGTATCAAAATATGCTCCCGATAACATCACTGCACACCAATTTAATTGGGATAGGTCTAAATGTGAAGAAAATACTAAATTGACAGAAAAGGGTTAGGGTTATTTAGCTAGCTAGCAATTAATGTAAGACAATTTTACAAATATGTAAAATCTCTATGAACATTTAATGTACACCTTGGAGTCAGCGATTTTAAATGAATGTATAGAGTAGGCTAGGCGTATCCTATCACAGAGACATGAATGATTGCTGCAGTTTGCAGACATTCCAACTTACTGAGTATGACAGTTCATTATCACTTGCATAAACATCCTTAGAGAATAAGATAAACATACATTAAGCCACAGGTATTTTAAACCTGTTACCAAACGACTGATGATCCCATAGAATCCCAGTGGGTTAGCCATAGTCTTCTCCTCTGCCTGCTACACCAGTTTCTCTCAGTCACTGACTGACCATTTTCTGTATATTGAATGCTTTTGATTCTTGGTGTATAGCCTATTTGAACAACCTGGGCCTACCTGTATATGATTGTATTGTTTGATTTATCAACAAAGTATTATGAACACCTATTTCTAACACAATTTTGTAAGCCAATGCATTTTTAAGAGATGCTTCTTTTTTTTACTGCGTTGATTATCTTTTTGGAAGATTGGAAACGGGGAAAATAGGGTATTCTGACAGACATGTCATTTCAAGGAAATGATGATGCACGACCTATGCTCACGAAATAAGTCCTTCCACCGTTTCCATTGAAGAGGTGTGATGTCCCTTTAACGCCTGTAGGTGGCAATCATAAACAACTTCATACTCGTAATGCCGATTTATGAGAAGTTATTTATTTATTTATTTATTATTTATTATCAAATTAATTTATAGGGCAACACTTCAAATATAGATTTTTGTCTCTTACCTACAATATATTTTAAAGATTGTCGTGTTCATGATCAATGGAAGCCCACATTCCTTGCATTGAGATTGGCTTAACATTTTAATTTGGGTTGCCTAGTTTTCGACTTGTCATTTTCACATGCCAGTAGAACAGTGTTTCCCAAACTCAGTCCTGGGGACCCAAAGGGGTGAACATTTTGGTTTTTGCCTTAGTATTACACAGTTGATTCGAATAATAAAAGCTTGATGATTAGTTCATTATTTGAGTCAGCTGTGTAGTGTTAGGACAAAAAACGAAATGTGCAACTCTTGGGGTCCCGAGGAGCGAATTTGGGAAACGCTGCAGTGGAATAATGCCATTCAGGAATTCTGCTGACTTCAGATAATGAGTTTTGAGACAAATGGTTAAAGGCATTGGCCTGTAAGACTTGCAGAGACAATGGTTGGGAAAGGTAATAACCAGGCATTTAAATCACCCCAAATGGGACAGGCTCATTGGGCGCTGTGGGGAGACCCTCTCTCCAGCCCTGTAAACTCCACTCATCTCTTTGCTAAAAAATGTCAGGAAGTCAAGCCGAGCATTCGCATTCCTGGGGTGTCAGCGGGGTTACAGCACCGGTGTGTCCCGAGTGTGAACCTCTTCTCATTTTTCCATGGCCAAAGAGTCATAAATGTCTTGTTCCTATTGTGTGGGAACTCATCATGGACATTGTCTCTGAGGCTCTGCTCACCAGTAGCCAATAAGGTGAACATGGTCTCCTATCGAGCTGCAGTCTAGCATTCCTGGCATTTCCAGTCGGCTTTCTGGCATAAGGTCAGCAGAGACACGGTCAAGCCGTGGAACAAGGTTTATGGAGACGGTTGTTGTCTCCTGGTTGGAATGTCTTTGTCTCCCAAACATGTGGCCCCCCAGAGTGATGGTCAGGACAGGACCCAAACAAACTCATTTGAATCTGTGTCTAGACAAAGTCAGAGTTGCTAAATAATTCTGACATTAGTATATTAGTATTATTCACTTCTCTATCTGAGGAAGTTGATGATCAGTTTCTTGATTTCTCCACTTTTCTGTCTTAATCATGATACAGTAATAATCTGTCGGCTGCTGTTTTGTAACGTAAGTGTGTGCAGAACATTAACAATATATGGGCCTATTGCCATCTTCCTCAATCACATAAAACTGTCCTGACCAGCATAACAAATATACTTTCCAACACGTCTCTGAATGCATCAGCACTATCCTTTTTTATATGGTGCTTGCTGTATGGCAGAGCACTGTGGTAAAGAAAAACTGTCTAGCTTTAAGATCCGCTGTCGAAGTCCCCCCTCCCCTTCTTCTTCACCATGTAATATCTTTAATCTCTGGGGTTACTTCCTACCTCTGCTGCTTGAGCGCCGCACTAAATGTGTGGAGAGAGGGTGTGAGATCTCAGCCACTCAGCTGCTCTGGGGTCAGTGTTGTGTTACAGTGAATGACTTCAGTCCTGCAGGGCAGGAGACTGTGCTGACACACGGTCTAGCAGCCTCATAGCTAAGGCATCTCGTCCTAATCACCACTCCAGCAGGAGTCCCTGCTTCATTATGAGCCTGGCACTACTTTCCCAGGAAGGTAACCAGGGGCATCCTCCACAATATGCTGTTGGGGGGAAATGCAACCTTCAACAATGGTGTCATTTTTCCTGGTTTTAATCAAAAGCGTGCCCATGCTGAGAGAGATGGTATCCTGGTTACAGTTAGCTAACACTGTTTTACGTAGTTCAGTGGCTGTTTGGTTTGAATACATAGTCAAAATGTATTAACAAGCAGATCACTGTAGTCTGTACTGATTCATCACTATTTAGGAATGCATCTGTTGTAATTCTGAACTCTCTAACTGCTTTTGGTTGAAATGAGTCAGTTGGCTGGGTGGGACTTTGACATGGGACATTAGCTCTGAATTAAATTCTGTGAAAGAGGTCACAGCCATTGGCTCTGTGAGTGGAGAGAGATATCGTGTGTGTTAGCTTGCGCTTTGTGGCTAGTCGCTGGGGTCCTTCACCGGCTACTTTGGGTGCGTGTGTAAGAGACAAAATAGCAGAGACAGAAGGGCTCAATGAGTGGAGAGATGAAAGGGATGTTGCGTATGTGTGTTAGCCTGCACTTTGTGGCTAGTCACTAAGAGTCTGTGTGTCTGTCTGTCTGTATTTGTATGTAAGCAAGAGAGAGAGAGACACACAAACTAGCAGAGAGAGCAGAGCCTTCGTCTGGTGACCTTTAGCTGGGTAATTTAGTCTTTGTCAGGACTTTCATTTTGTGTAATTAGAAGTGGATCTGCTAGGAACTAGGGGTCCTGCTGTGCTGTCCAACACAGTGCTGTGTAACAAACTACTGTACCAGCTGAGCATTGCAGACAAACACACCTCCAAAATATCTCTTCTCCACTCATACCAGATAGACTCTCTGAGATATTCCCACTCATGTTCATCAATCAATGGCTGTATATCTGAAAATGTACTAATAATCAATATCCTCTTTAATTTGTGCATTAATTGTTAAATCCAGCTAGTAACTTCCAAGTACAGATGTGTCATATAGTTAAAAAGTACCCATTCGCTGACAAATGATTAGGGGAAAGTTAGGGGAGGAACTTTGACTGTTACTTGCAGTCATAAAATAAGTCAGCAAGACAAAAAGGCCAAAACACAGTGGAACCAACCCCCGAGGACTGCCTGTTTTACACTCCTGTTGTAAAGTCTCGTTATTGAGAGATTATTAGCTCTAATCTAGTAAAGAGGGAGCGTGACGTCCCAATCCCCCTCCAGGCCTTGGGGAGTCTTCAAACAGTAGGGGGATTGATGCAGAGCTGACCATATGCTACTGCTCCCCTCGTGCTCTCTGTCAGAGGCCAGAGCTGTGGCTAATGCGAATGCTAAGGTGACGGCCATTTGAATATTACCTAAGGCCAGTGGCTATTTTAGCATATAAATCTTGGTGAGGCAAACTCAACCAGTTCTTTTTAGATGCATGCCAGCAAAGCCACTACACAACGAAACACTAAACAGTACATTAGTTGCACTATAATGGTGCCAAACGGTGCCCACAAACTGTTAGGGCCTACATAAAGCTGTCCCGACAGAGGAGCTTTCTTTGCACCCGTGAAGTGAATCCTTACCATCGCTCCACCTGGCTATCAGCGGAGCCTCATCTGGCAGCGAAACAGTTCAATCAGTCTCATTTACTGCCTTCTTAAAAATACAGAGCTGATATGGCTGACTTGCTTAAATAAATATGGTTTCTACTGACTCCTTGTGGATTTGTGTAACTCGATAAAAAACGCATTTTCCTTCAGTAATAACAAACACCAAGATGAGTTTTGACTTTTGAACCATACAGAAACATTATTCCATTTCTGTTCGGTAGATTCATAWTGTTTGTTCTGATATCAACGCGCTAAGTTCTAAGTATAAGCAAGTGCAAGCAAACGAGATGCGACGAGGTAGGACTTTTTTGTTCAGCACTTTTAAAATGGATACCGACAGAAATGAAGTTAGGTGTTAGTTCAGATAAATTCAGCAATATGTTGAGGCGTTAACTTTACTCTTCTTGAGAGAGAGACCATTTGGAGTATTTTATTTGGCCTACTTGGTCTAAAAAGGAAGGAAAATACAATCACGAGGATCCACTTTTTTTAGACAATATGCCTATACAGACTCACAGACAACGCATTGCGAAAACAAAACAACCCTCGTAATATCAACTGGAATTACATGGGTCTATTACTGAACTTTCACTGGCAAACATGGATACAGACCCAACAACATTATAGTATCCCCTCCTCATGGAGAAAAGCACATGAGCTAATTATAATACACAAAGTACGCAAAACAAAGAAATGGATCATTCCAACATTGTCTAAAATGATGAATAAGATACTAATGAGAGAGACCTATATAAGCAATAAAACAATGGAGATGTACAAACTATGGCATAAGGGAACGATGAGTGGATAAGAGGCAAGCTGTAATTTCGATTAAGACATTAATGAGCGAGCTCGGACGGACAATATACCTATTTGTTCAGTACTTTTGAAATGGACAGCGACAGAATTCAGAACAAGGGCAGTTCTTACAGTATTCTCCCTGTACACCAAGTCAGAACTGTAGGATTAATAAAGGAGGCATAAAAGCAGAGAATGAAATCTCTTACAATATTCGATGATGACATTTCTCTAAAACAGGCTATAGGCTACATGGGTACCACCATGTCAGAACAGTTTAGGCTAAGTTCTGTGGGGGAGAGGGACCAAATTCTTAGGGTGAGACACATGGGCTACTAACAGCTTACCCCACAACATACACTTAGTATTACTTTCTTAGTTACAGTATACATACAGTAAATATAGGGAGTACCAGTACCAGATCAATGTGCAGAAGTACGAGGTACTTGAGGTAGATATGAACATCAAGGCAGGGTAAAGTGAACAGGCATCAAGTTAGATAATAATAAGAGTAAAATAAAGGGCAGAGTATGTGGCAAATGATGAGTGTAAAAGTGTGTGTGTATGTATGTTTGTGTTGTGTCGGTATGTGTACGTGTGTGTGCATGTATTGTTTGAATGTGTGAGGGATTTGTGTGGGAGTGACAGTGTAGTGTGTGTGACAGTAGAGGCTGTGGAGGGGAGGACGGCCCCTGCGGTGTGAAAATGGGTTAGCTGTAGCCAGGTTTGCCCCAGGGCTGGTGGTGGTGGTGCATGGCCAGCCGGCTGCGGGGCACTGCTGAGGTGCAGCAGAGGGAGATCATGGGAGCCCTTTCAACAGCAGGTGGAATGTGCTTAGTCAGCCTTTCAGAAGGGTCTTATTGAAGGAGAAAGCCTGGGGAGTCATGCTAATGCTAATAGCCATTGATGTGCTAGCCCTGGACTGAGATGTTTGTGTACACCTTTTCTACTGCTTTAACGTCAGTGTTGCCTAGACTTTATCTAGAATTAATGATGTGATGATGTGATGATTATATCCACATGGAACAGCAATATATAGGCCTAGGCAGGAACCAATCCAAACCACTTTTGTTTGGTTGTCATTGAGATCTTCAGTGGTGTCATTATATTATATTGTGCTATTTAATGAAGTTAACCTGCTCTTGAATGCAGTTAACCATTTCGTTGACTAAATTCAACCTTTTCTTTGTTTAAGTCAGTCATGAAAGATTTACCATTCAGCTACAGTAGATTTGTCCTGCCCTGATCATTGTTAGCTAGTGTATTGACATGGTCTAGTGAAACTTCAGAGGCTCTCACCTGAGGCTGTGACATGGTAGGACATTGAGCCTGGGGGGCACCAGATGCCTGGGGGGCATAGCTGCTGTGTTTGCTAACTGACTAAACCGTAATGTCCTCCCTGCTGTTACTTTAAACTCAAATCTGTCATTAGGTTGCAAACACTGAGCCAGAGGGCACCTGTGGGGTTTAAAGGGTGGTTTAAATTTTAAAGGGAATTATCCTCTTTTCAGGAACCTAGATAGGTGAACTACATTTGAAAATCCGAGTGAAAGAAGTGATGTGCTATCAGTAACCTATTTGGATATGTTTCTGGCTATATCAGTATTAGCCTGTAGTATACTTCAGGAAATATACACGCTTATTGAGATGAGATGAGGAATCGATGGCCCTGTCCAGCAAAGGAACCTACCCCCTAAACACTTGAGGGGATTAGAGAGAATTTAATAGATTTAAGCAATATGGTAATTGGTAATAGCTCCACTTTGCTCTCTGATAGGCTGGGTGGAATTATTGCCATATTGCTTACTCCTGTCCAATCCTCTCAGATCTCCATAAGCTAGAGGCTAGGGGTTGTTTCCAAGGAATCAGGGATGTGAGGAATCAAGGAAAGATATTTAAGATTCACCCAGGGAGTCAGAGCACCACTAACACACAGCAAACACATAGTAAACAATGTTTGGAAAATGTTTGGTCGAAGAGGATGGAGTGGAAGGTGGGTGAAAGGGAGTGGAGGGTGGAGTAAAAAGAGAGAGAGAGTAGAGTGGCTTGTTTTTGCTGTAGGCACAATTCGAGTGATTTGGCTGCACTTGGCTGAAAGCTGGAGGGGGCTCTTTATTCCACAGGCTGGGTGCTGCTGGGCTGGGTTGGGCTATGGTGTTAGCCCAGCGGGCCAACCCCAGCCAGACAGTATGTCACACCGCTGCTCATAGACCACAGATCAAGTGCTGGGCCCTCTCCTGGCCCCTGGCCAGCTGGGAGGTGTGTGAACCTTCACTTCTGAGGGAGTGAGGAAGTAAGGGATGGGAGGGTTGGTTTGAGGGCATTTTTGGTGACAGTATGGTCCCAGAATTGACTGCGAACACTAAAATAAGATCTCAGACAGACCAGGGAGACTGCTACTGACTGCAGCAGTCAGTAGGAGTCTGCTGGTTGTCTGCTGCAATCTTTTTTTTAAAGAATTAAAATATTCACTAAAACACACTGCCTCCTAGACTCTAGCCGATTGTGGATGGAAAGTGCTCTCCCACTCTGATTGGCTGATTTGGTTCAAGGATGTGATGACGAAAAAGGAATCAGTGATGTAAGGAATCAAGGAGAGAGATTTAAGATTTACCCAGGGAGTAAGAGCTCCACTAACACATAGCAAACACAATGTTGGAAAACGTTTGTCAATGAGGACAGAAAGAGTATAGCCGAAAAGCTGTTAAGCATTCCTAAGCTGCCAAAACATGAAAAGGAATTACACAAAACACAACAATTTTCACCAGTATGTCATGCAAATCTGTAACAATGAGATCACTAACAACAGTTGAAAACCAAAGCCAAATTCATGTCCTGTATTTCCTCTTAACAGTTTGTGTTTGAGGTGGGTGAAAGGGAGCTCTGGGTGGAGTAAAAAGAGAGAGCGAGTAGGGTGGCTTGTTTTGGGTGTAGGGACAATTAAAGTGATTTGGCTGCAGTTGGCTGAAGGCTGGAGGGGGATCTTTATTCCACAGGATGTGTGCTGTGTTGGGTTGGGCTATGGTGTTAGTCCAGTAGGCCAGCCCCAGTCAGGCAGTATGTCACACCGCTGCTCATAGACCACAGATCAAGGGCCCGGGCCCTCTGCCGGCCCCCGGCAAGCCTCCAGGTGGGCCCCGCTAATGAGCCCGAATCGCAACTCCAACGTGGGCCTCCCTGGCCTGGGAGAGGACCCACAGGGGGCCCGACGGCCGGGTACACACAGGGTCAGCCGCAGGCAGGGGGCTGGAGATGGTAGAGGCAGGGATCACAGGGAGAGGAGGACGGCTGTGACGCTGCTTATTGAGGATCACACATTTGAGTCTGAACTTTGGTAGGAGTGTGTGCATGTGTGGGAAAGAGGAGCTGGGAGAGGGGGTGTTGCTTCATTACAAGATTAAAAAAGAAGCACATTTTGGGTTTCTGGACTCCTATTCTTTTACAGTGACTATAGCCTACTATTTTTTCTTGCCTATTTTTGAATGACCAAAACCCCCATTCCTTGTTCACTAACAGTCTACAGTGGGCCTAATTTATCATCATATACAGTACCAGTCAAAAGTTTGGACACACCTACTCATGCAAAGGTATTTCTTTATTTGTACTATTTTCTACATTGTAGAATAATAGCGGAGACTTTAAAACTATTACACATATGGAATCATGTAGTAACCAAAAAAGTGTTAAACAAATCAAAATGTATGTAATATTTTAGATTCTTCAAAGTAGCCACCCTTTGCCTTGATGACAGCTTTGCACACTCTTGGCATTCTCTCAAACAGCTTCATGAGGAATGCTATTCCAACAGTCTTGAAGGAGTACCCACATATACTGAGCACTTGTTGGCTGCTTTTCCTGCACTCTGCGGTTCAACTCATCCCAAACCATCTCAATTGGGTTGAGGTCGGGTCATCTGATGCAGCACTCCATCACTCTCATTCTTGGTCAAATAGCCCTTACACAGCCTGGAGGTGTGTTTTTGGTCATTGCCCTGTTGAAAAATAATTGATAGTCCCACTAAGCCCAAACCAGATGGGATGGTGTATCACAGCAGAATGCTGTTGTAGCCATGCTGGTTAAGTGTGCCTTGAATTCTAAATAAATGACAGACAGTGTCACCAGCAAAGCAACCCCACACCATAACACCTCCTCCTCCATGCTTTACGGTGGGAAATACACAAATACACAGAGATCATCCGTTCACCCACACCATCTCACAAAGACACAGCGATTGGAACCAAAACTCGCCAATTTGGACTCCAGACCAAAGGACACATTTTCACTGGTACATTTTCACCGGTCCATTGCTTGTGTTTCTTGGCCCAAGCAAGTCTCTTCTTATTACTGGTGTCCTTTAGTAGTGGTTTCTTTGCAGCAATTCGACCATGAAGGACTGATTCACACAGTCACATGTGTATCGCTGCAGAATGCTGTGGTAGCCATGCTGGTTAAGTGTGCCTTGAATTCTAAATAATCCACTGACAGTGTCACCAACAAAGCACCATCACACCTCCTCCTCCATGCTTCACAGTGGGAACCATACATATGGAGATCATCCGTTCACCTACTCTGCGTCTCACAAAGACATGGCGGTTGGAACCAAAAATCTCAAATTTGGACTCATCGGACCAAAGGACAGATTTCCACTGGTCTAATGTCCATTGCTCATGTTTCTTGGCCCAAGCAAGTCTCTTCTTATTATTGGTTTGTTTCTTTGCAGCAATTCGACCATGAAGCCCTGATTCACGCAGTCTCCAATGAACAGTTGATGTTGAGATATGTCTGTTACTTGAACTCTGTGAAGCATTTATTTGGTCTGCAATCTGAGGTGCAGTTAACTCTAATGAACGTATCCTCTGCAGCAGAGGTAACTCTTTTTTGCATCTGCACTTGAAGAAACTTTCAAAGTTCTTGAAATGTTCCGGATTGACTGACCTTCTGTCACTCCCTGACCATAGAGAGATTTTTATTCTCTATGTTGGTTAGGTCGGGGTGTGACTAGGGTGGGTCATCTAGGTGATTATGTGTCTATGTTGGCCAGGTATGGTTCCCAATCAGAGGCAGCTGTTTGTCATTGTCTCTGATTGGGGATCATATTTAGGCAGCCATTTCCCCTTTGTGCTTTGGTGGGATCTTGACTATGTATAGTTGCCTGTTAGCACTATTGTTAGCTTCACATTTCGTTTTGAGATTTATTGTTTTGTTTTGCTGTGAGTTTCACCTAGTAATAAAAAGATGTGGAACCCAGATCACGCTGCGCTTTGGTCCACTCATTATAACGATCGTGACACCTTCATGTCTTAAATTAATGATGGACTGTTGTTTCTCTCTGCTTTTTTGAGCTGTTCTTGCCATAATATGGACTTGGTCTTTTGCCAAAATAAGGCTATCTTCTGCATACCACCCTACCTTGTCACAACCCAACTGATTGGCTCAAACATAATAAGAAGGAAAGAAATTCCACAAATTAACTTTTAACAAGGCACACCTGTTAATTTAAATGCATTCCAGGTGACTACCTCATGAAGCTGGTTGAGAGAATGCCAAGAGTGTGCAAAGTTGTCATCAAGGCAAAGGGTGGCTAATTTGAAGAACATCATACATAAAATATATTTTGATTTGTTTAACACTTTTTTTGGTTACAAATGATCCATGTGTTATTTCATAGTTTGGATGTCTTCCCTATTATTCTACAATGTAGAAAATAAGAACATTTAAGAAAAACCCTGTAATGAGTAGGTGTGTCCAAACCTTTTGACTGGTACTTATGTAAAATTAGCATATTTGTAATTATGAAAAAGGCATAAACAAACCCCATGGGAGATTTTCTGAACATTTCTATACCTTTTAAAATTGTATGTTTACTGGTTCAAGCTACTAAATCTTCTGTAAATCTGAATTAAAAAAATATTGACTAACGATTTACACACATTTGTGTTGCTCACAATTGCTGAATGAGGCCCATTATTTCCAGTGTAAACATCTCCGTCCATATACACAGGGCTGTGACATGCGTATACGGGAAGAGATGACTAATGAGAGCATTTGTCGGACTCTGCCAGCCTCTGCTTTTGTGTCTTAGGCTTTTGATCCGATTGATACATAGTGTTTGTAGGAACACAAATCGTCTCCCCTCCAGTGTTTGGCCCAAAATAAAATTAAAGGTACAGTACAGACTGGGAAGTGTGTGAACCTTCACTTCAGAGGGATTGAGTGAAGAAGTAAGGGAGGGGATGGTTTATTTGAGGGCGTCTTTGGTGACCATATGGTCGCAGAATTGACTGCAAACACTAAAATACATGAAGAGCTCAGACAGACCATGGTGACTTCTACTGACTGCCTCTGATTGGGTTGTCAACTAACAAAAATATAAACGCAACATGTAAAGTGTTGGTCCCATGTTTCATGAGCTGAAATAAAAGGTCCCAGAAATGTTCCATACGCACAAAAAGCTTATTTCTCTCATTGTGCACAAATCTGTTTACATTCCTTTAAGTGAAAATTTCTCATTTGCTAAGATAATCCATCCACCTGACAGGTGTGGCATATCAAGAAGCTGATTAAACAGCATGATTATTACACAGGTGCACCTTGTGCTGGGGACAATGAATGGCCAGTTTTGTCTCACAACACAATGCCACAGCTGTCTCAAATTGAGGGAGTGTACAATTGGCAGACTGCAGCAATGTCCACCAGAGCTGTTGCCAGATAATTTAACGTTAATTTCTCTACCATAAGCTGACTCCAATGTCGTTTTAGAGAATTTGTCAGTACGTCGTGTGGGCGAGTGCCCCATGGTGGCTGTGGGGTTATGGTACGGGATGTCATAAGCTATGGACAACGAACACAATTGCATTTTATCAATGGCAATTTGAATGCAGAGATATTGTGACGAGATCCTGAGGCCCATTGTCATGTCATTCATCCACCACCATCACCTCATGTTTCAGAATGATAATGCACGGCCCCATGTCGCAAGGATCTGTACACAATTCCTGGAAGCTGAAAATGTCCCAGTTCTTCCATGGCGTGCATTCTGGATCAACGTGTACGACAGCATGTTCCTGTTCCCGCCAATATCCAGAAACCTCCCACAGCCATTGAAGAGGAGTGGAACAACAATTCCACAGGCCACACTCAAAATCCTGATCAACTCTATGCAAAGGAAATGTGCTGCATTGCATGAGGCAAATGGTGGTCACACCAGATACTCAATGGTTTTCTGATCCATGCCTGTACCATTTTATAAGGTTTCTCTGAACCAAAAGAAGCATATCTGTATTCCCAGTCATGTGAAATCCATAGATTAGGGCCTAATGAATGTATTTCAATTGACTGATTCCCTTATATGAGCTGTAACTCAGTAAAATCTTTGAAATTGTTGCATGCTGCATTTATATTTTTGTTATTTTTATATATATATATTTATTTTTATCAAAATATGCAGTAAAACCTGAACTTGTACTGTTAGTTAGTATGGCCTTGGTTTTACCTCAGTGGGAGAGCATAGAGGCCAATATTTTACCTCAGTGGGATAGCATAGAGGCCAAGATCGAAGAGAGGGATTCAGGGATTGTTATTTCTGTAGTCTCTTGGTAAACTTTACATTTCCAGTTAACCTCATTGTCAACAGTGATTCCTTTAGTGAGCCATCTCTCATGGCTGCCATTTTTATGAATGCACTCAACAATACAGTAATGTCTGCCAGCAAATCTGCATCCTGTCCTCTGTCCTTCTAGTTCTGGCCTGTCAGATTGTCTGATTGTCCCTGAGAATATTGGCCATAGATGTGGTTGGTTGGTTTTCCTTTCCCTTTATGTGAGTAAATAGAACTGATTCTGCTGAGGGCACCATTCGCACGTGTTGGGGTCTCCTGTGGTGTTGGTCAGTCAGGGTGGAATAGCCATGCTTCATAGAAACACTTGGCCGTCATAAAGGACTCTTTGTCAACCCAAGAGCAGGGTCATCTCTCTCCTCCACTGGCCGATAAACGCTCGCATTCTCCACCTTTTCTTATGATTTTGTTTAGCTAGAGGCGGGCGCCAATCAGAAGTGCAAAGACTTTAAATTATTCACAGGGACATGCATAAAGGATTAATTTGCATTGATTTAGCCTCTTGACAAAAGGAGTCACCCCCCCCCCCAAAAAAAAAAACTAGAG
The DNA here is from genome assembly GCF_002910315.2 of Salvelinus sp. IW2-2015. Lineage (NCBI taxonomy): Eukaryota > Metazoa > Chordata > Actinopteri > Salmoniformes > Salmonidae > Salvelinus > Salvelinus sp. IW2-2015. Next base: position 408,596 of record NW_019942567.1, on the reverse strand, counting down.
GGCAAAGCATTTCTCCAAACAACCAAATGGAACAAAACGATCAATGGACAACTTTAATATGGTCCTTTGCGTATTATTAATTTTAGAGGATTTTCCACTTGGTCTGTAGCCATAGCTTGTCTGTGACTTTTCTATGGAATGTGCACGTTTAATCACAAGACGAGGAACATCAGTCTAAATTTGAATAATTTGGCTTGTGAAGTTCTCTAGTTTTTTATTTTTATAAATCAAACGCATTGGAATGGTATTCAGCCTGGTAATGCAATTTTTCTGCTATGTGTTCATTTGTCTGACTTAACCAACACRATTAGCCACAGCCTGTGAAAAGTCCTGTTTTGTCTTTTACATCTGTTTGGTTTGGCCAAATGGATTCGACACGATGTCAATTCAAGCCAAATTATGAAAGATTWGCATTTTCTGCCTTATTTTTTTCCCGGTATTTCATTCAAAACCATTTCATTACAAGTTTGAAAGGAATTACCTTTTTCACTAAAGGAATGGAGAAAGCATGTTAAAATAAAGAAATGAGACCTGCTTAAATACAATTGGTGTAATCTGCATTTCTGGCAATTACGTCAGAGGCCATCTCTTCACTAAAGGGGTTTTAAATTTAAAAAGATCCAAAACAAATGTAAAGGAAGAAGGCTATGCATAGCACACCCTTAGATTAATAGCAGATTGGCAAAATGTTCACAACAAAAAGTTGTACTGCAATAAATATTTATACAGTAAATCCCAAAATGTATGAATGGTGTCAATGGAGTTACAGTTCTCTAGTTTCATTCCTGTATCTTTCAGCATTTCTCTCAGCATCTACAAAGATTTTGCCATTATTTAGTATGTTCCCCTTTATTTCAGGCCTATGTTTTTTTTTGGGGGGGGGGATTAGATGAAATCTGTAGATGTAATTTTTTTGTCTGGTCCTTATTGAATCAATCTCGGGACATGTCATGGGTTTGTAGTGCACTAGTATTTCAACAATATAAACACTTCTTTWATTTTTTTATTTACCAATTTTTTTCTCCCCAATTTCGTGGTATCCAATTTGTATTTACGGTCTTGTCCCATCGCTGCAACTCACGCACGGACTCGGGAGAGGCGAAGGTCGAGAGCCATGCGTCCACCGAAACACGACCCTGCCAAGCCGCACTGCTTCTTGACACACTGCTCGCTTAACCCGGAAGTCAGCCTCACCAATGTGTCGGAGGAAACACATACAGCTGGCGACCGAACTCAACGTGCATGCGCTCGGCCGCCACAACGAGTCGCAAAAGCGAGATGGGACAAGGACCTCCCAGCCGGCCAAACCCTCCCCTAACCCGGACGAAGCTAGGCCAATTGTGCGCCACCTCATGMGTCTCCCGGTCACAGCCGGCTGCGATACTGCCCGGGATCGAACCCAGATGTGTAGTGACGCCTCTAGTGCTTAAGACCACTGTGACACTCAGGAGGCCCCAACAATATAAACACTTCTACATTAATGTGGATGCTACCATGATTAGAAATTACAGGAGGCATTTTGCCTTTTGGTAGGCCGTCATTGTAAACAAGATTTGGTCTTAACTGACTTGCCTAGTTAAATAAAGTTTTTTTTTTTTTTTTTACGGATAATCCTGAATAAACCGTGAATAATGATGAGTGAGAAAGTTGCACAAATATCATACTCCCCCAAAATGCTAACCTCAACTGTTATTGTAATGGTGAGAGGTTAGCATGTCTTTGGGGTATGATATTTGTGCATCTGTTACTTTCTCACTCTGTAATTGTAGCATCCACATGTATGTAGACGTGTTTAGAAACATACTATATTGTTATTTACAATAAAAGTGACTCAAGTGACACAATACATTATTTACCATTCATTTCTACTTGGCACAAAATAATCTGAAACATAACCAAAACAGACTGGAAATGCATCCAACAAATTTGTAATCTCACAAGCTTTATGTAGTCATTGCGTGCTAGGAATATGGAACCAAATACTACACTCTGTACTACTTTAATACACATATAAGTGAATTTGTAGCCAATACTTTCCCTAAAATGGGGGGTACTATGTACAAAAAGTGCTGTAATTTCTAAACGTTCACCTGATATGGATGAAAATACACTCAGATTAAAGCTGACAATCTTCACTTTAACTTCATAGTCTTTGTTTGATTTTAAATCCAAACTTTGGGAGTATAGAACCAAAAGAAGAAAAAACGCTTCACTGTCCCAATAATTACTGAGTGCACTGTATATGCCTCCTCACAATTTTGACTCGGAGATCTATGGACAGTTCTTTGAACTTCCTGGTATAGCTTCTCCCCTGACATTGACTGTCAACTGTGGTACCTTATATAGACAGTTGTTTCTTTCTAAATCATGTCCAAACGATTGAATTGGCCACAGGTGGATCGTCTCAAGGATGATCTAAGAAACTTGGATGCCCCTGAGCTCAATTTACAGTGTCACAGCAAATGGGCGTGAATTCTTATGTAAATGTGAGATTTCTGTATTTCATTTTCAATAAATCTGCAAAAATGTCAAAAAACATGTTTTCATTTTGTCGTTATGGGGTTTTGTGTGTAGATGGGTGAGGGGAAAAATAAATGTAATCCATTTTGAATTTAGGCTCTAACACAACAAAATGTGGAATATGTCCAGGTATGAAAACTTTCTGAAGGCACTGTGTACATATTATCGTATAGACAGCTGCACATATAGTTTTGATAGACATTGTAATAGTAGTAGTAGTAGTAGTAGTAAACTTTATCATCAAAATAAACATTTTAACAATAGTATCCTGAAACGTATTGCCCAGTAACATGTGTAGAAACAGCATTGCGTAAAGGCAGTCCATGTACTGTAGCTGGCCTTCATAATAATTCAATTTCAGATGTGCTTTTCCCTCTGATTTTGATACATTGTCTGTGCCGTGCCTACACTCTGTTTTAAGCCTAGGAATTTGCAGGTGGGAGGGAGAGGGGGACCTTGTTCAACAGTGCTTGAGAGGGCCATATCTGTCATAGTGAATTCCAGTGCTGAGCGCTGATATGAATGAAGGGCACTAGTGTGCCCAAGTTGTAAGTGTGGAACTCAAAGGCCTGCTGAAACCCTATAATGCAATTATGGCGACAGACTCTCAGATCCATTAACTTTAAATGGTTCGACAGCCCCCATTCAGTCAGTGTGCTGCCATGTCTTTTCTCAAAGGAGGCCTCTTAAGTCACATGAAAAGGCCTCTTCTGTACTCATTGTGCTCATTGTCTTTGTAAGCCTGTTATTAGGGGGAGAATCAAGTTACGGCACACCACCAATGAGAACTGCAGAGATTGTTCAGTTATAGGTGGGGAAATGTCTGTTCAAATGGGAATCTCTGCTCAGGGTTCAAATACCAGGAATACCTCTTCTAATAATGATCAATGTTAAAGTTAAATTGTTGAAAAGACATATATTGCAATGTATTTTCCTAGAGAAAGATTCAGATTTTAGAGGCATATTGGACTGATTCACACTGCTTTTGCAAGAATTGTTTTATTTATAAAATTGACATTGGTGTAATAAAGGAAAATAATAGATAACAAGTACATTATTTTGATTTATTTTAACACACATTATTGCATTTTGCTGACCTTAATCAAGATACTTGTTTAGTGTCCAGGTTGTCCAGTCCACAACAATAGCCTACGTGCCTATTTAAGTGGTATATCTTTGTCATATAGGCCTATAAAAAAATATTGTAAAAACAAATTGAAGAAAAGTTTACTGTAATGGTAACATGACTGCAATGAACAGAAACAAATGTAGTACATACCATGTTGTGTAAAAAGAACTTGGTTATCATCCTTTCTTTGCAGAATAAAGAACAAAAAAACATGTGCATCTCATTTTACTCTTTCACATTAGTAGAATTGGCAAGTGTTGACAGGAATACTTTTCTACTTTCTTCCCAGTGAAAGTTTACAACTTAGATCAAGTTCCTAAAGGATTTAAAATGTCCAACAAAAATCATGAATGATGAATTGGATAATTGTGGCCGTTTAAATTCAGTTGGTGTAGTATTTACATCTATTAATGCACTCTAAACAATGGATGCTTATTGCACTAAAAGACTAGTTAACAACCAGCATTGAAAACGTTGGTCCTCTCTCTGTGTCTTGAAATCAGGGGAAATTGCGTTAAGTATTGTAGTTAATACAACATCCTTCAAACATTTATTTGGGAATCAAATTAAAGGTTCCAGCGATTTCCAGAATTTAATTTGGTGTTTTGTATATTCCTAATGTGTGCTGTTCAGCCTCTTTACACAAACACCAGTGGAAATGTCCAAATCCGTCATTGCACAACTTTAAAGCGCTCCCCCAAAGTATTGCAGTGTAGTGACCCATTCTAAATAACCTATATCATTGGGGTACTGAGGTTTATAAAGGAGTCCATTGGAAGCTGCGCTCAAAAGATTTGGTGGAATTGGTTGGAAGCCTTGATGAAAAGTGCACAAAAAAAAAGCAGGATGGAGGATAAAGAAAACGTATAGGAGATGTCAGGACGCCTTTGGAAGCAAAACAAACTGCGGCGACCAATGTGAGTTGACTTAATCTGATTAGGCTAACCTCATCAACAGCCCACTTAAAAGGGAGAAGAAAGCCATGAATTGGGCTGAGAAGCGAGAGAAAGGAGTCGCCCTCTGCTCAGAAAACCAAGGAAGCTCTGTGAATGCATCACATTGTTCTGGGACATGCTGGTCTGCAGATGGCAGAATGACAACAAACTGCTTGAAAAGCGAAGCAAATATAATTGAGGCAAGTTTTTTTTTTTTTTGCAGGTACGAGAACAATACAGGGAGTAATGAGATTAAGAAAGAATAAAGTGAAAGTCCATGGAAAATACCACTCTCTCGCACGTTTGTGGTGCTAACATTCAGCTTTGAAGTCTTTGAATGCAGTCACCCCCCGTCACGCTATGAGAAATATCACCCACTTTTTATTAATGAATTCAAATTTTTACATCTTATAAAACACCCAACAGAGCTGGTAATACATCAAACAAGAACAGCTAGACCAGGGAAATAAGATGTTTTAATACCAATACAAAGAGGGATGTAAAAAAAAAAACTTTAATACATCAAGTTATGCCTAGTCTTAAGAAATCCCTAGCAACAATACATATTATATATCTTACCCTGCCAAGAGAAAATCTCTTTACATCTTTAGCCAATATCTTAGGTGAGAAATAGCTGTTGCTTACTCTTAAATGTTTACTCAATTGAATTTGATTCGTAAGGATTCCAGACGTGCATATTTTGATATTCTGCATAATCCAATACTTAATTCAGGGGTGAATGCAGCAACCACAGGAGTTCTTATTCAGCTGTGTCTGGTTGGAGAAAAGGATCCAACTCAAGAAACTTGTTGCTGCACTGCAGTAGTGGGCTAAGTTTGGCTGGTTCAAGCCCTTTGTATATGAGTAATGCTGTCATTTGTTATTCCCCTGTCTGGTTCTAAAACCGAAAATATAATCACTCATAGTAAAAGCACATTTGGATATTAGTTTAAGAATTCTGTTAGTAGTTGAAAGAAATTAAGCCTACTGTCTGAACTGTTTTGTTGATGGTTCAAAGTTTTGTTGAAAGGACACTTCTGTCTGCACCCAATTTTGGCACATTTCCTCACCTATCAACCACAGCATAAAACACTTACCAAGATACTGCTGTCAAAATGTATTTATTTTGAGAAAACGTGAGCATCTTTACTTTCTATGGACTGTCTAAAAAACGTTTTTTTTTGTTTTGTTTTTTAGTCCTATTTCATACGGATAGTTTTTTTCAATTTCCGCCTAAAATGACATAGACAAATCTGCCAGAGACAGCAGTGGGGTCAAACTGTAGAACCCAGTTCCTACATTTGAATATAGAAATAGATTTTTTCAAACAAAACTACACTACATTTTATCTCTGGGACCCTCAGGATGACAAATCAGAGCAAGATTACTGAATGTAAGTACATTATTACCTTCAGAGGTGAATGTATCAAACCACTTGCCGTGATAAAAGTGTTTTGTTGTTGTGCACTATCCTCAAACAATAGCATGGTATTTTTTTGTAATAATAGCTACTGTAAATTGGACAGTTCAGTTAGATTAACAAGAATTTAAGCTTTCTGCCCATATAAGACATGTCCATGTCCCGGAATTGGCTGTTGTTTACAATGTCATTCTCATCACATTATCGCATATTGAGCAACAACTGTCCCGGTTTAGGGACACCGATCCCATAGAGGATTACAAACCTCAAGGTAATGAGCTACACCTGCACTCTCAAAGCCAATGTGTCAGCATTTCCAGCAGCAAGTACTCACTCTGCCAATCATATTCTATAAACACAAGGGAACAGTTCATCATTACTTTTTCCTAAAAGCGGAGAAATTGGCCCAGGAAGTTATCTAACATTAGACACCTGGAGGGTAATAATCTTTGTTTTTTGTAGTTTTATAAAGTTCCGGTGCATTTTTTCCCCTCTCTCGTTCTGCCTTGGTTGGACCCTGTAAAGTAGCCACAGTAGGCAATCTGGATGAAGAACATACACAAGTCCCCTTTGCATGCATCGTTACTACAATAGTTTGAGGATAGATCATAGTTAACACAAGTACGAGCACTGCAATTAAAGAGTTGATCAACGTCAGCTAATACAGATATAATTTACTACATTTTCTGCATTCTGCACACAGATATGGGGGTGAGCAGAGGGCGGCTCATTACCCAACGACAAACTAACCAGGCGCCGGTGAAAAAGAGCTGTTGAGCACGCTCCAAACTCGGACAACAACCTACTGGACTGTGTTTAATCTGAAAACACAGCCCCATACTCGTTGGTCTTTTCATCTCCCCGGTTCTCTTAACGCCCTGAAACTTAAGTCAAAGAGCAAGTACTTTTGGCTCAACTTAGGCTAGATCCGTTCTCAACAGTGATTCCTGTACTCTGCATTCCGCCGGCTGGTATTGTCAGTGTCGACAAGTGTTTCAAGGATGTAATAATGATGGGAGGCATTTGGAATGTTTCAACCAGTTGGAGGGGGATTCCTGTTTTCTTTGTTGTGTACCACAAAGACGTCCACATTTGAAATGCCGGAATGTAGATGGAATAATGGATGTTAATTTGTTTCAAGTTGGCCTTCCTTAGTCAATTGAAAAGCCTTTGAATCATTTGGTCATTTCAATGGTCAGAAAGTCAAAAAAAAGATTGGAGACAGAATCCAGACTAGCCACATGGGTTGTCATGCAACAACATTCAAACAGTAAAATCCCTAAACATGCTAATGCAGTAGGCCTAGTGGGCAGTGGTCTGCCAACAATGACTGATATGCCACCAGGTCCTAGGCAGGAGTAAAGCTTAACAAACTCTTATTACATTTGGTGCTTGTCAACAGAATTGTGGTGAACTCTGGACCATGAACTCAGACAGGGGTTTTAAGATTCCTCTTTTGTATATACTGAACAAAAATATAAATGCAACATGCAATCTCCATAGAGAAACATTGGTAGTAGAATGGCCTGTACTGAAGAGCTCAGTGACTTTCAAAGTGGCACCGTCAAATATCTGCCCTGCTAGAGCTGCCCCAGTCAACTGTAAGTGCTGTTATTGTGAAGTGGACATCTAGGAGCAACAACGGCTCAGCCGTGAAGTGGTAGGCCACACAAGCTCACAGAACGGGACCGCAGAGTGCTGAAGTGCGTAGCGCAAAAGATCGTCTGTCCTCGGTTGCAACACTGCCTCTGAAAGCAACGTCGGCACAAGAACTTATTGTCAGGAGCTTCATGAAATGGGTTTCCATAGCCGACAAGCTGCACACGAGCCTAAGATGTTCACTATGCACAATGCCAAGCATCGGCTGGAGTGGTGTAAAACTCGCCACCATTGGAATCTGGAGCAGTGAAAACGTGTTCTCTGGAGTGATGAATCACGCTTCACCATCTGGCAGTCCGAATCTGGGTTTGGTGGATGCCAGGAGAACAGTAACTGCCTGAAAGCATAGTGCCAACTGTAAAGTTTGGTTTGGTGGAGGAGGAATAATGGTCTGTGGCTGTTTTTTTATGGTTCGGACTAGGCCCCTTAGTTCCAGTGAAGGGAAATTTTAACGCTACGGCATATAATGACATTCAAGACGCTTCTGTGCTTCCAACTTTGTGGCAACAGTTTGGGGAAGGCCCTTTCCTGTTTCACCATGACAATGTCCTCGTGCACAAAGTGAGGTCCATACAGAAATGGTTTGTTGAGATCGGTGTGGAAGAACTTGACTGGCCTGCACAGAGCCCATCGAACACCTTTGGGATGAATTAGAATGCCGACTGCGAGCCAGGCCTAATCGCCCAACATCAGTGCCCGACCTCACTAATGCTCTTGTGGCTGAATGGAAGCAAGTCCCTGCAGCAATAGCCCAAAATCTAGTGGAATTTCTTCCCAGAAGAGTGGAGGCTGGTATAGTGGCAAAGGGGGACCAACTCCATATTAATGCCCATGATTTTAGAATAAGATGTTTCGAAGAGCAGGTGTCCACATACTTTTGTCCATGTAGTGTGTATATATATATATATATATATATATATATATATATATATATATATATATATATATATATATCGATAGATAGATAGATAGATAGACTCCTCACAAGTTATAATACATCCATTGTGACCTGGACTTAAATGTGGCGATATGCCATTCATTCTTTGAGCCATTTCCTTTTTTCTGTTACATGTATTTTTCTGTTCCTAAAGGTACTATCCTGGAACTAAATAATGTTAAAACCACACATAAATCTAGGTCTATTATCTGTTAGATATGAAACTGTTTCTTCATTTGATTGAAGTACTACAGTGTGTGTTTCTATTTTAATTGATAGTTGAGAAAATTAATTGATTGTTACATTTTTGGGGATAAATGGCTGWTTCTGTACTGAATGTGGAGCTTTCATTCTGCCATGATTAAGCACACATGACTTTTTCCTTAATTCAAATGTTCATTCATGTCATTTTGACTTTTAACAAAAACATGTATGAAAATATTCCAGTGCAGCAGAAGACAAAGTTCTTAACATTAAACCATTTAATTTCAATGATTCAATTTGTGAGGTGGGCTACAGTGTGCCACCTTGTGGCCAATTTATGCAGAAATACATCCTCTCTGATCATGTGTGTAGAGTAGACGGTCAGAAATACAGCGTTAAATACATGCACTGGAGACAAGTGACAGGCTTACTTGTCCACATCAAATAGGTAATTTTTTTCCCGTCTTGCCTTCACTTCTCGATGAATTCACAATGCATCGAATGCACTCAAAGATGTTGTCCTCCCCAGCTATGAAACGTTTGGCATGAGAATGATGTGTTATTTTTTAACAATCATTCATGATTAGGCGTACACTACTTTTGAGAGGTAAACCGCTGAACACCTTAGGTAGAAAGCACATAGCTCACTGTTCTGGATGTGAAAAGTGAGAATAATTTTTCCAATAGATGGCGCCCTTTTCCTAAACTCAGGCTCTCTCATGCCATTCTCCTAGTCAATCACAAAATGCATATTATTTATGCTATTATGTTAGGCTATTACATTACATTATTATATTTCTGCTTTCAATGTGTTGTGTGCCTTGCATTGTATTGTAGCCTAATGGCATACTGAAATTGCAATAGTATAGGCTAGGCTACTGTTGTAACTAACCTACATTAGGTATACATGTCCGAAATTAAGACAACTCATCAGTTTTCATTTAGGATCTTCCGGGCCCTGGCACAAAACTAATTTACACTTCAAGGGATTACCAACATTTTACAGCTGTGGCTGTCATTGTTGCTACAAGTGATAATGTTGCAAGTTGCAACACTTTGTAAAGTGAAAAACATTTTCCAAGGACTTGTAGCCTATAGGCCTATCGTTTTAAAAGTATGCTATATTTGGAAGATAACATTATATAACACATGGCCTTATCATCCTGTTAATTTTAAATGTTTCCATACAAATATGTTTTCTGTTGCATTATCTTTGACCAACTAATGACCTGTTGGTTTATATGGATAGCTATGAGAATAAGACATACCATAGTTATTATAATCTACGTGCCGGAAGACTGTGAGAAAATGCTTCCATTCTCTAGAGAAATTAACGAGTTTGAGAGAAAAGTCCCTCAGGGAAGCCAGTTTCGGCACGTGCTCAGTGGATGCTGAAGTGCATGGAGCAGGCGCACACAGTGCGACTGGCACGCGGACAGATGTCGCATCGCTCTTCCCCCGCCCGTTCACAGCTCCCGCGCAGGAATTATTGACACATGGATGTTCACCCAGCCAATAAGACCTAGCTCAGTTAGATTTGCATAAAGTGGACGCCTGCCATTGGTTTACTGCGTGCTGCTCCAAACCGTCTCGCGTGTCATTACAGCTGTTTTTCTCCTTAGAGTCACATACTGAAATGTTAAACTATGTCATTGAAGTATTAAGGTATAGTTATTACAATTTCCCCTTACATTTATCAAATACAAAGGCATATTTGCGTAAAATTTCCTTGAACATTAAAATAGTAGGCAAAACATGTATTTATTGGGTACTTTAGAATAAAGCCCACACACACTTTTTTGAATGTAGGCTATATTCTTACCTTCAAAAACACTTAAGAAAAAAACGTTATAGACTATTTAAAAAATAATTGAAATGAAACATTCAAAACTCGGAATGATATGAATAAAACGCACGCTATTTATAGCAACATAATATTAAAAGCATGGTGAGGCTTTGTAGTTATATAGTATCTCAAAGCATCGAGAATCTTTGCGAACACAAAAAGCATACATTCTTGAAGGGTATGAAAAAGTTGGAAGCAAACCGCCAGCGCGTTTCCCCAATTCCCCTTATCACTTCACAGCCAGACCGACTGCACTCGRCGCTTTGTTGCCTGTCCCTCCAGGGCTGATTGAGCAGCGCGTGACTGACAGCCCGCGGGGGTGTTGTCCAATCAGCGGTCTGCCCCGCGCCCAATGGGTGAGTCCGCATGCCCATTGGCTGAGACGAGTGTGGGAAAGAATGCAGAGAGGGTTTCACACGAACTGGGAGCATGCGAACCACCTATAAGTACCGCTGGCGTGTGTCGGCGGTAGAGCAGACTCGACCTGCCCAACGGAGCCTGAACCTAAGCACGTTCTTATACTCCAATGACAGTTCGGTGATAACAAGTGATATAGCTGATCAGTGGGACTTGCTCACTTCTGCGTGACTATCGTAGGATATATTTCACACTGGTTACGATTTGATCTAAAGATAAGGGCGCAGTGATATTGCAACTTTTTTCCACCTTTTCCAACGTCTCCAAAAGGATATACCTTTTCTATAATTTAATCCAAAATGCCAGCCGACACCATGGAGAAGCAAACGGCATCCCCTATTGCTGGTGCCCCTGCAAATGGATCCCATACTCCAGACAAACCTAAGAATGCCAGCGAGCACAGAAAGGTAACGTTAGGCTAAATGTCTATAACTAGCGATGGATTTAAAATGAATCTGATATGCCTCCTAGGCTAACGTTGTTGCTAATTAAACTTTACCCCAGTAGGCCTACCAAATTGTACTTGTGAGATATAAGAAAGGCTTTACAATCGGACTTATCCATGAACATGCAATTAATATGAAGCATTTATTTTGCAGTCCTCAAAGCCCATCATGGAGAAACGTCGGAGAGCGAGGATAAACGAAAGCCTTGGCCAACTCAAGACACTCATTCTCGATGCACTTAAAAAAGATGTAAGTCTAAATAATTGAAATGATTTAACAATTTAAAATCACTGTTGCGTTCATTTTTCCTGGCATTTAATTTTGTGTCAATGCACGGCCTTTACCTTTTGCTATGTTGTTATCCACAGAGTTCTAGACATTCAAAATTGGAGAAAGCCGATATTCTGGAGATGACAGTGAAGCATTTACGAAATTTACAGCGTGTGCAGATGACTGGTAAGTTAAATTGCAAATATCTAATTTGACAACATCTGCCCTACACTTTATTTAGAAGGGTTTTATATTTCCATCGAATATACACCATTTCTAATGTTCTCTCTTGTCTCGGCAGCGCTGTCAGCAGACACTACCGTCCTCAGTAAATACCGGGCGGGATTCAACGAATGCATGAACGAGGTCACTCGCTTCTTATCAACCAGCGAAGGAGTGAACACGGAGGTGAGGTCGCGGCTTCTCAACCACCTGTCTGGCTGCCTAGGGCAGTTGATCGCCATGAACTACCCCCAGCCAACCCCAAATCAACAGGCCCACCTCGCGCAGCCCCTTCACGTTCAGCTACCCTCTACCTTGCCCAACAGTGCCTCTATGGGCTCCAAACTCAGCCCCACCGAAGCCATGTCACCTAAAGTCTTCGGCGGGTTCCAGCTTGTGCCCGCCACCGATGGACAGTTTGCTTTCCTGATTCCCAACCCTTCTTTCGCCTCAGCATCAACCCCGGTCATCCCTCTGTACGCTAACGCAGGTGTGCCTGTGACAGTCAACGCCAGCCCCGTCCATGGCAGCTCTGCGCCAGTAGTGGGATCCCCTGTCCATGGGATGACATCATTCATCGGTGTGCCTCAGGCGGTCAGCCCTGTTGGTGTCTGCACTGGTTCGGAGAGCAATGAGCCTGTTTGGCGACCCTGGTAGTTTGGTTGAAATGGACTCTACAATAAAGAAGGTTATTTTTATGAAGTAAATAGTTCCGTTCTAGGGGACATCATTTCCTTTGTTGGACATGGTAAAAGTTTGTTTATTTATTGGCTGATTCCAACATTTGGATGTTGGTGATAAATATTGTGTCCATGCAATGGAAGATTTATTCAAATGTTTGTGATTAAGTACTTTTTATGGAACGATTTAGTTTTGTACAAAGTTGATATGGATTGTTATACCAAAGCTGTGTGTTTTTATATTGTTTGTCATTTTATGTTTGGAAATTGAAGTTGGACAATGGCCCATTGACCTAATAAATCAGTTTGAATAATTCAGAAATTAATAATTTTGTCTTTACTTCTATAACACACTTAGAGCATAGTTATATAGGCTTAGGATATATTTTTGTTATATAGGCTTAGGATATATTTTTGTTTCTATAAGGCCCATGCGTAAAAGTTAATATTAAGTATATTTTGGGGATCCCAAGTGTCGCAGCGGTCTAAGACACTGCATCTCAGTGCTAGAGGTGTCACTACAGACACCCTGGTTCGAATCCAGGCTGTATCACAACCGGCCCGGATTGGGAGTCCTATAGGTCGCGCACAATTGGCCCAGCGTCAGGGTTTGGCCGGTGTAGGCCGCCATTATAAATAAGAATTTGTTCTTAACTGACTTGCCTAGTTAAATAAAGGTTACTAAAAAAAAGTGTCTTCTTGTTTAGTCTTGTGCGTAAAAGTTAAAATGGCCATTTGAAAGTCAGACATAGACCTACTTTTTTTCAGGGGTCTAGGCTCATATCAGAGCAGGCTTAAAGGGCCTACTAATAATTAGTAGTTTTATTATAGCCCAAAAACTAACCTGGAATCAAAGCCCTAGTGAAATAGGATAGTAAAAAGTCCTGACATTTCACTTGTTTACACCTTTTCTCAAGTTTGGTGGGAAGTTAGTCATCCCGGTGTCCTCTAAAATGCAGAATGGGTTGGAAAGGCAATGGCGGGGGTGTATTTTTTATTTAGCAAAAAAGGTAATTAAACATTTGAAAGGGTTCTCATCCTGTATGCAGCGGGATCTTTAAGACATCTTAAATCCTATTCATGAGCCTGGGAAATGCGCTTTGGGGTTAAAGTCACTAACAGATTGCTTCACTGAAAGGAGAATATGGAAGACTCCTTGCTTTCTTTTGTGCAACCGATTGTTCAGTTATTTCCAAGGCATATCTGAATAGAAGGAAAACGAGCATAGAAAGAAAACGAGTTTCGTGCCTTGGCAGGTACATTTTATGGGATAGTGGAATTGATCAAAGCTGTTCTCCTGGACCCCATGACTTTGAATTGATTAAATACATTTTAAATTAGAAATGTCCTTTGAAGTATTGGGTTTATGCTCCAAATGATTTATGAATAAAACAAAGTAGGGTATACCTTAATCTCTCAATCCAATCACCCCGTCCCTCTCTCTCGCTTTCTCTCTCTCTCTCTCTCTCTTCCTCCCTCCCCATCAGAACTCCCTCTCCCCCTCTCTCTATGTTATCCCTGGCTGTAAACTTATCTTTCCAGGGAGTGCGCTCCGGAACTGGGGGATGTGTTGCTGTGGCAGGCGGCGTGGTGCTTGCCGTGTGTCAGCCACTTGCGGTCAGAGGGCCCCCTTTACTTGGGATTAGGTTACACCCTTGTGACCGCTGGTCAGAAAGGTTCCCCATGTAGTCAACAAACGCCAGTGCGAGCGCACACACAGTGCACACAGACCAAGATTATGTTCATAAAGGAATGAATGTGTGCAGCGTGCACTTTTTTGGACACAAAAAAAATTGTCCTGGAGGCACATAAAAAGTTTTTAAATATAGCCTATAATAACATTATTACCACACCCATTTTGCCAATTTGTAAATGTTCCCGGATAGCTTTTCCAAGTCGCATAATGAGAAGATGTAATTTGTCATTTGATAGATGACAACAATCATCAGTTTAGTATGTTGTTKATTTGTGTAGTTTATTTTAGAAATGTAACCTTTGGTACCCTGAGAATGACTAAAAATTGTATTCTGAAACTTCCAGCCAGCAGTGTATAAAAGGCTGCTTCTGCACAGAGGCATAATTCAAACACTAGTTGGCAGTGTGTGGGCTCTGCGGCTGTTTCATGTGCCTGCGTGTCTGAGTTAATAATTCAGAGATGCCTTCGTGGTGCTGAGGTCGTGAGAACCGAGTGAACTAGACTGCTTGTGGCTGGGCAGAGCGCCAATCAGTAAATCCCCACTGGCAGGCCAGGTCCTGCATTGGGCCACTCCGCCAAATCTCCGGAGGTGAGGTGGCTGACACGCGCATGCCTCCAAGAAGTGAGCATGGACTGGTGTAAACAGACGAGATTCTGGACTTAGCTAGAGAACACACCCACCCGCGCGCCCCAGAGGCAGTTTACTGAGTCCTTCCTATTTTTATATGGCCATGATTTCAACAGCAGCTGCTATAACTAGGCAGGCCTATAGGCTATGTTATGTTTGTATATTGAGGGAGTTATTAAAGGGGAAGTTCAACATTTTTACATGTGGCCTTATTTTCATTCTTTCTGTGCTTCTTAGTTTATCGGTCAAACTGTTTTTTTTAATACATTTTGTTTCCTTATAGAGATAATTGGTTGTCACATTTTGCTGAGTCATCACTTGCCACTGATTATAATGCAATATGCAAATACAGTGTACAAAACATTAGGAACATCTTCCTAATATTGAAGTGTACCCCCTTTTGCCACCAGAATGGCCTCAATTTGTCCGGGGCATGGACTCTACAACGTGTCAAGCGTTCCACAGGGATGCTGGTCCATGTTTACTTTAGTGCTTCCCACAGTTGTGTCAAGTTGGCCTGATGTCTTTTGGGTGGCGGACCATTCTTTATACACACGGGAAACTATTGAGCGTGAAAAACCCAGCACCGTTGCAGTTCTTGACACACTCAAACCGGTGCGCCTGCTGGCACCTACTACCATACAACCGTTCAAAGGCACTTAAGTCTTTTGTCTTGCCCATTCACCCTCTGAATGGCACACATACACAATCCTTGTCTCAATTGCATCAAGGCTTAAAAATCATTCTTTAACCTGTCCCCTCCCCTTCATCTATACTGATTTGAAGTGGATTTAACAAGTGACATCAATAAGGGATCATAGCCTTCACCTGGATTCACCTGGTCAGTCTATGTCATAGAAAGAGCAAGTGTTCCTAATGTTCTGTACACTCAGTATATGTCTAAAGCATATAAGAAAACACAAAAACACTCCACCAACTCATTTTACATCAGAATCCTATTCTGAATGATGCATCTGCATAATTTTTTTTTCAATGTTTTCCATTGTGCCATAAATCCATGTTTGAATGATGCTGTTTATAACAACAATATGCAAATATGGATTTATGGGATAGTAAATACAAAATAAATAAAAACGTTTGCAGAGGTCATTTAGAATGGGATTCTGGTGAAATGTTTTGGAGTGTTTTCTAACACATTTTCATAATGCATTGTAGGTATCGGCATGTGATGAGGACACCATTTTTTAAAATCTTTGTAACGAAACAAAAAATTAAAACAACAGTTTGGGGATCAACTACAAGCAGAGAAAGCGTGAAAAGAAGGTCACATGGAAAGATTGATGAACTTCCCCAGAAAGCATCAAACTTTCATTAACAATATCAAATGTCACATATTATTCATGCTTTATTTACAATAAAACAGCAGCCAGTCTTAAATGCAAGTTTTAAAAAATAGGCCTACGCAGGAATTCACCCTATTTTCTTGTGTGTGTTTAGTGATCAATAGCATTTTAATAGAGGATAGAGCTCCCTTCCGGAAGTAGTGCAATGGCGTCTCTTGGGAGATGATGCTATTGAAGGGGCAGGGTTGCCTTCTTGGAGCTGGTAAATTATAATTCTCATTAATTTAACATTGTCGATCGCCCACATAAACACCATCTCTACCTACAAACGCCCAATAATAGAAATGCTATTTTGTATTAGAAACAAAGGTTTGATTTTATTGCTTTTTTAATAACACTTACCTACTTTTTACAATTTTCGAACAGGCTACCTTCTATTACTTTATTAAACATTTTATGGCCACATGAGTCTTATCTAGGCCCAACCCTTAGTTGTTCTGTCAACATTCTCTTTGATAAAGAAGAATACTTGAATGTTTAACATTATTCAGTAGTTTGACATTGAGTTAGGCAACTGACGTGTGCATTTTATACAAAAAACGTAAATGTGCTTATTACGCTAGACATGATTTTGACAGATTTCCTTTGGGGTGGGGGAAATGAGCTTCTGTCAGTCCATCCTGATTTCAGCTCTTAAACAACCATGATGATGATGATAGGGCATAGCGAATTAGAGATATGATACAATTCATATCTCCACAAGGAGATATATAACCCGTTGTCCAATCCCCTTGTTGCATGCATGAACCCATGTATTACTTACCCGCCAGTATTGTGATTGGCTGGGATATTCGCCTGTTGATTTCCTAGTGCTGTCGCAATTCACCTGGCATCCACATAGGGAGAAATTCTAGATGTAGCACCTTTAACTTTGCGTTTGAGCCAGCTCAAGTACAAAATAATATAAGAATAGCCTCGTTTTTTATTTTTTTATTTCTGTATTCTATGGAATAGATCTGTTGGTGTGCAAATAAGTCTTTATAAAATAGTTCAATTGCACTTTAAATGGCATGAGTACATTTGCATATACATGTACAAATGGCATGAGTACATTTGCATATACATGCTTATTGTTTTTTACATTGAGTATTGCCTTCAACTAGCCAGGCCTAGTCGGTGGTAGATATCAGCATTTACAGGAAATGGCTGAAGAATGGCCTGGTATAGAACTGTACAGGGCAGAACTGGGTTCAAATACTGTTTAAAATCATGTCAAATACTTTATCTGAGCTTGATTGAGCTTGCCTCTCTTAAAGAACCAACAGAATAGTCTCAAAAGGGCAAACCCGCCCATCTGGCACTCCTGGCAGGGTAGGAGTCAGGTTGAGGGAATGGGAGGATTGTGACTGAGCTAGACCACATTCATTATCACATGGAGGTCTGGTTAAATTTGCTTTCCAGACCGAAGACGCATTCATGGGGACAGGAGGAAATGCTCTGCATGCTTGGCTATGGAGACCGGTTAAGGGAAGGTGGGGGTGGAGGGTGGAGAGGAGGAGGGGTTGTTCCAGAAAAGAGAGGGCGACACTCCTTCTCCTTGCACCTGTTTTCCTGAGAAGAGAGAGTGAGGGAGAGGGAGAGGCTGGGAGAAAGGGAGGGAGGGAGAGAGAGAGCGTGAACGGCGAAGAGAAAGTTATTGTGCAACAATAAACCACAGATTGTTTGTATGATCGATTTGCTTACTATCATGAAGCTATATAACAGAGAAAAAGTGTTCTCTTATTTGCGCGATTTTAGTCTAGAGAACCATTGTCCTTGTTACGGCCATAGGTTAATCAGATACAGTCATTAGGGTATTTTGGGACGAGAGCTGTTCATCTACTGATGAGACGCTGAAAAAGTAATTGTCAGTGTCATTAGATTCATAATGTCTGAGGTGTGGAATTATAGCAAAGTCAATATTAGTGAAATTAGCATGTGCAATCTTGAGAACAGCAACATTTTTAGGAGTGTACTGTACTTCTTTATACATATACTGCCTTCAATACACATTGAAGTGGCCATTGTAGTTTCCACTGCACTTCTAAAGTTCTCTCCCAAAGGTTCTGGTCTGTCTGTTAGAAAAGCATTAACAACAGCAACCGTCCCAAACGTTGAGAGATGCACTGTCCCAGGTGCCACGGTTAGCAATGTCTGTAGCAACACATTAACAAACAGTGTTGATTACACCCCCTGTCCCACCCTTCCCTGTAATCCCCCCACCTCCCCAAACCTCATCCTGGTATTTATAGTAAGAAACCACTTATCCCTGGGAGCGGGCGTGGGGAGTGTGTGTAGCCAGAGGAGGTGAGGCGTTGGTGGGCAGGCACGTAGGGACACGCCGGGGCCGATCAGATATCACAGGGGCCGGGTGCCGCGTGGGGCCGCTGATCCTTGTCGCTTGTCTGCAGGACGTATTTCTGCGTCCAGGTTTGGCTTTTCAGCAGCTTCTCCAGTTTCAAGACATACAGGGCCCCTGGCTTTAAGCCTTTGCAACTGATGCAGATTCCACGGGAGAAAGTAAAGGACCTTCTTGACAGGCTAGAGGTCTCGCCCAAGTATTTATACTCCTCCTGACTCCTAGGTGGCCTTGAGGGAGCCTGGCCGTTAAATTTGGACACGTTATATTTCTGTATTTGTTTATCTATCAGAGTGGAGACTGATCAGCTGTTGTTCTATTTGAAGAGGTTTTGAGTTTTGCGTTGCTTTTCAAAGGTAATGGTGTCGGGAGCTGTGAAGGAAAACCACTTTATAGACAGGATGTTTCAGGTCTAGTTTCACAGCACCGTGAACCATGCCAAGAGTAGTACTACCCAATGCAGTTAATAGTGCCCTCATGATTGACAGATCCTCATTTCAACTTTCGGTGAGGGCCGTTAAGTAATACTTTTTCCAGATATTTTCTATATATATATATGTATATTTTTTGTCTCACTTTTGTGTCATTTAGAAAATGAAGGATAGGTAGTGGCACAAAAGAATCCCAAGGGGGCATAAGATACATTATATGATAATGATGATGCTGATGTATGAAAGTATTGGCAGTATGGTATCCTAATCAAGAGTCACCTGGAGCCTGATCAGAGTGTCTTGCAGCTGGGCCTCATTCACACGTGGTAATATTCTCACCAATCAGACTATTCTCAATTTAATATTGTCATTACATACAGTACCAGTCAAGAGTTTGGACACACCTACTCATTCCAGGGTATTTCTGAAATTTGCTATTTTATAAATTTTCTGCATAAAAAAAAAAAAAAACTTGAATGAGTAGGTGTGTCCAAACTCTTGACTGGTACTGTATACTTAAGCAATAAGGCTTGAGGGGGTGGCCAATATACCATGGCCTGTATCAAGGCACTCCACGTTGCGTCATGTGTAAGAACAGCCCTTAGCTGTGGTGTATTGGCCATATACCACAAACCTCTGAGGTGCCTTATTGCTAATATAAACTGGTTACCAATGTAATTAGAGCAGTAAAAATAGATGTTTTGTCATACCCGTTGAATATGGTCTGATATTTCACGGCTGTCAGCCAATCAGCATTCAGGACTCGAACCCTGAATGTGAAATTAGATTTGATTTAGAAGGGGCCATTATCACTCACCTGTAGGAACAAGGCTTGTCATCCATATACACTTGAATAGCGAATGGAGGATGCTTTTCCCGCAGTTCATTTTCCAGGTTGTAAAGCGAAGCAATGTGCTTAATATTAGGAAAGTTTAGAGATAAATATAGTAGGCCTAGCCTATAGAAAGCTGATGGGTTCCTCCTCTTTGTAATTGAGGCCATCAAAACTCTGTTTTCTCACGCAATTGCATAGCATAGCCCATCGAAATGTTGTGCAACATTGGCTTATAGGAACACTTATTTCATTCCATGCATCAACCAGCTATGAGGAGCTGGCTCTCGCTGCGCATCAGGTGATCCTATTCCGCTCAAACTCTGAATGCCACTAATGAAGTGTTTGGTTAGATTTTCGATCACATTTGCATTGATGTCAGAGTGATTAGAGGGACAATATAGCAATGAGTACCGGACATTAGCGACTGGCCATTAACAAGTTTGGTAGGCTACTAATGACCATCAGCGGCATCAGACCGCAGATTTGGAGAAGCCTAGTTACCGTGACTCAAAGGTCATGTGGAATATGGCTGCGGTCAGGCCCCGTGACTGCCCGTGTGGCGGTAATACGGTCAACGTAACAGCCCTAGTCTTGCTTTTAATCGATCAATAATCTCTGAGTGTTGTCTACACAGAGCTCAGGTTCTTCTCTGGAATCTCTCCTGACAGATTGGACACTGGCACTTGGCTCTGTAATCCCACAAACACATACATTGTGTCCACATGGGATGGAGACTAGAATGATCAGTGAACACATCTAGACAGATAGATAAAAGCATAAGAGCTGTCCTGCCCACATGAGGATATTCCTCCTTAATGCAATAGTTTCCCTGTTTTTTTTGTTGTAAAATCACTTGTCACAAAATTGTCAGAAGTGTGACAACTCATGCTTGGATTAAGCGTCCTTTCCCTGTCTGTTCCGTGAATAAGGTGGAAAATTATATTAGATGTGTGTGTGTGTGTGTGTGTGTGTGTGCGCGAGCGTGCGTGTGTGCGTGTGTGTGTTTGTTTGTTTGTGTGTGTACGTGAATCAACCATTCTCCACATGCCCAGATGTGCCCCAGAATTGACACCTGAGAGGTACTTACTGCTCTGACTCATACCGTATGCCTTTTCAAAAAGCTACTGTGTGTGTGTGAGAGAGAGAGGGGGGGGGGGGGGATTGTGAGAGAGTTTGGTACATCCGTTGACACCAGTCAAACACAGGATATGGTTAGCTTGTGGACAGACCCACTGCAAGTCAACACCTTTAGAGCTCAAGAGAAAAGATTCTCAAACAATGACAAACATGGACAATGAGGAAATAACCTCAAAGAAGGTGGGAGGGAATTATATTGAATGTGACTACAGTTGCAAATCTGGTGTCCTCAAACTCTAATCGTTAGAGATTGACAATGCAAAACAGCTACAGTACGTGTAACTGGTATTTTTTTGATACGCTAGTGACCAACCCAACACCGAGCAACATGAGCATGAATATGAACAAGAGGTTCATATCTCTTGGCGTAATGGCTAAGGTGAGATCGAGCCCCTGTTGGGACTAAATCCTGATTTAGCAACACTATTTATTCCCTCAAGTAGGATAGTTTATCCCCTACCTTTGACAAAGAACATGACACTTCAAATACCCAAAGTTGATCAATCCACTTTGTTTGGAAAGAGAGCTGAATATCCACCTCATGAAGGGCAGACAAGAATATGGCACTCAATTCCTGGAAGGTGATGAAGCCTCACCATTCTAACCCTAGCATTTCTGTCTGGTGAGTGGTGCAGGGCCGGTTTAATGCAGGGGTTTACAGGCAATTGAGCTAGCTCTCAAAGTTGATTTAGCCAAAGATGATGAATAACTTCTAAAAAGATACCTGTGGACTAAGTTTATCACAAGCACATACAGCTGACAAAATACAGGAAACGCCAACATCGTGTCTTAAAAGGGTGTTGGCCCATCAACTGCCAGAACAGTTTCAATGTGCCTTGTTATAGATTTGGGCAGCATGCAAGCCAAATATACAACTTGTTGCATTGTGGCCATAGACATATAATCCATAGAATGGTTTTGGAACCTCTTTTGGAGGTTTTGGAAGCTCTTACCTGTTAAATGAATGTGTACACTAGCAAGGGCTGCCAGTCCTGACTTGAATGGGGACTGCCATCTATGTATTATACTTATTTCTATGATTTGGTTTTGGTTGTCAGTTTGCCTTTTGCAAATTTTTAAATAGAATCTAGGGAAAAATGTATAGTTTGGAAAACCAAATGCCTACTGCTGAAAAGAGAAGATTAATCTGTCTGTAGAACCATATATACAGTATATATATWTTTTTTTTTAACAACTCCCAATTTTGAGCAAACGGCAGCACTGCTTTTCAAAATAGCTTATCTTGAGATAGGCTATTGCTGTGAGGAGCACGTCGTCCAGTCAGTGTACCACTGGAAAGTTGATTTAACATCCTATAATATTGTACAATCTGTGTGTTGACTTGTGCACTTGTTTGAATTTAAGACTAGATCGTTTTTATTGATCTCAGTTTGTCAGTGTCAGAGTACCCACTCAATTTGCTCATTTGCGTGGTAATCATAAAGATTCTGCTCTTGTCTTCTGTCATTTAAGTGACATAAAATTGCATGAAATTCATTTATAAAAGGGAATAACAAAAAAAAGCCCTGGGGCCTATGATTTATCAATCCGGCCCTGGAGTGGTGAGGCCATTTGGTCTAGACCCAGATCCTTGATCCCAGTCACTATGTGGCGACTGCGGTGTTGTGTTGAGAGAATTATTCTCTCAACTTTATCACGCTCGTGACCCAAGAGTGGGGGATCATTGTCTCCAAACAGGATGTCCTGGTGTCTGCCACACACACACACACACACACACACAACACACACACACACACACACACACACACACACACACACACCCACACACACACACACACACACACACACACACAACACACACACACACACACACACACACAACACACACCACACACACACACACACACACACACACACACACACACACACCACACACACACACACACACACACACAGGGTCACAGGAATGGTGTGTCTAGGGATACTGTAACAAATCCTTTCTAACCAGATGTCACCAGCTTTTGAAAAGATGCCATTGCTTTCAAGCCGTGGAGTCTTCCTTCCTGTCATGTCAAAAGATCAACTTGTTTTTCTTCCTTCCTTTATCATGCAATTTCCCCACATGTGGCTTAGGATTGTAAATGCCCTGCAGTCACTAGTAACAGTGTGTGTGTGCGTGTGGTGGGAGGCAGGCAGAGTTATGAGCCCTTGTCTTCTTCTTTATTTTCACACTCTTTTCATGTATGGGAAGGTAAACACTGTTCCTCTTTTTCTTATGTTAAATGGTGCACAGTGGCACACTCTCATGTTTTATTGCTTTGATTCTCATGCAAGAGGCAAGGGAGACAAGTGTCAATAAGTGGATGATGGTCTCACTCCAAACAAATGAGTGAGAGAATGGCAAAAATAGTTGAGAATGCAGCTGGGTGCACTCCACCTCTTTCTCTCTCTCCTCTTTCTCTCTCTCACTGTCACACGCTCTCTCTCTCTCCCTCTTTCTCTCACTCACTGTCACACGCCTCTCTCTCTCCTCTTCTTCTCACTCACTGTCACACGCTCTCTCTCTCTCCCTCTTTCTCTCTCTCACTGTCACACGCCTCTCTCTCTCCCTCTTTCTCTTCTCACTGTCACACGCTCTCTCTCTCTCCTCTTTCTCTCTCCACTGTCACACGCTCTCTCTCTCTCCCTCTTTCTCTCTCTCACTGTTACACGCTCTCTCTCTCTCCTCTTTCTCTCTCTCACTGTCACACGCTCTCTCTCTCTCCTCCTTCTCTCTCTCCCCACTCCTCTCTCTCTTTTTCTTTTTTCTCTCAATCCGTTTGTGTCTCTCTCTTTCTCTCCCTCTCTCTTGTTTTTAGGGAATGGAGGGTTTTCAAGATTCTTGGATATAATTTCAAAACAATTACAATAAAACAAAATCTCCTCATGACAGTCTACTATGACTTCATAAGATGGACAACAATGACATCAACTTAATTGATGGTGAATGTTCTTTAATCTTTATGTATCATACCATGCCTATGCCATGCATCCTGAGAAGAAAAATGATAGTTTTTTACCTATTTCTACTCATCCCAATGTCATCCCTGTGTCTGTACTGATACAGTAAACAGCTCCTTAGTAATCCTTTATACTGGGTGCTGGCTGCAAACGAACAGGGAATAAAMAAAAGCTCCCAAGCCTCTCTGTCACTCTGTTTATTTATTCCTACTTGCGTCCCAAAAGGCACCCTATTCCCTATATAGTATACTACTTTACACTACATTTGACCAGATCCCTATGGGCCTTCAGAAAGTATTCATACCCCTTGACTTATTCAACATTTTGTTGTGTTACAGCCTGAATTTAAAATGGATTACATTTTTTTTTAAATTCTCACCCATCTACCCCATGACAAATTGAAAACATTGCAAATGTATTGAAAATGAAGCACAGAAATATCTKATTTACATAAGTATTCACACCCATGAGTCAATACTTTGTAGAATTACTTTTAGCGCCGTTTACAGCTGTGAGTCTTATTGGGTAAGTCTCTAAAAGCTTTGCACAGCTGGATTGTACAATACTTGCCCATTACTCTTTTAAAAATTCTTTGTTGATTGTAGATCCTGACTAGACAGCCATTTTCAAGTCTTGTCATAGGCTTTCAAGCCAATTTAAATAAAACTGTAACTAGGCAACTCAGGAACATTCAATGTCTTCTTGGTAAGCAACTCCAATGTAGATTTCGGCTTGTGTTTTAGGTTATTGTCCTGCTGAAAGGTGAATTCGTCTCCCAGTGTCCATTGGAAAGCAGACTCAAACAGGTTTTCTTCCAGGTTTTCCTCTAGGATTTTGCCTGTGCTTCTAGCTGTATTATATATWTATTTTTTTAAAGACCTAGTCCTTGCCGATGACAAGCATGCCCATAACAGGATGCAGCCACCACCATGCTTGAAAATGTGAAGAGTGGTACTGTGTTGGATTTGCCCCAACATAATACTTTGCATTCAGGACAAAAAGTATATTTCTTTGCCACATTTTTGCAGTATTACTTAAGCGCCTTGTTGTAAACAGAATGCGTGTTTTGGAATATTTTTAGGTTAGTAATGCGGAGTAACTACAATGCTGTTGATCCATCTTCAGTTCTCTCATATCACAAACATTAAACTCTGTAACTGTTTTAAAATCACCTTTAGCCTTAAGATGAAATCCCTGAGCAGTTTCCTTCCTCTCCATCAACTGAATTAGGAAGAACGCCTGTATCTTTGTAGTGACTGGGTGTATTGATACACCATCCAAAGCCTAATTAATAACTTAACCATGCTGAAAGGGATATTCAGCATCTGCTTTTTTATTTTTACACATAGGTGCCCTTCTTTGCGTGGCATTGAAAAATCTACCTGGTCTTTGTGGTTGAATCTGTGCTTGAAGTTCGTTACTAGATTGAGGAACCTTACAGATAATTGTATGTGTGGGGTGGGGTACAGAGACGGGTTAGTTATTCAAAAATCACGTTAACCACTAATATTGAACATGGAATGAGTCCATGCAACTTATTATGTGATTTTTTAAAGCACATTTTTACTCCTGAATTTATTAGGCATGATATAACAAAGGGGTTGAATACTTATTGACTCAAGATTTTTTCAAACAAAATTCCACTTTCCACATTATGGGGTATTGTCTGTAGATCAGTAACACAAAATCTCAATTTTATACATTTTAAATTCAGGCTGCAGCAACATAAGGTGGAGAAAGTCAAGTTTGAAGGCACTGTATAAGGAACAAGGTACCATTTGGGAAACGAACGCTGTCTAACAGCAATTACTTGAAGATGGATCACCCCTCCACCAGAACCACTCATCTGGAATCTACGTCCGCTCTCCAGAGGCCACGAGACAAGGGCGCATGATAAATGCATGTAGGCATTTATGTTTATTAATGCGGGCWAACATACCCACCCACCCACACACATGGGACACACACCAGTAAACATACACACTTGCTCGTCGAACACGTCATTCAAAAATCATGGGCATTAATATGGAGTTGGTCCCCCCTTTGCTGCTATAACAGCCTCCACTCTTCTGGGAAGGCTTTCCACTAGATGTTGGAACATTGCTGCGGGGACTTGCTTCCATTCAGCCACAAGAGCATTAGTGAGGTCGGGCACTGATGTTGGGCGACTAGGCCTGGCTGTCAGTCGGCGTTCCAATTCATCCCAAAGGTGTTCGATGGGGTTGAGATCAGGGCTCTGTGCAGGCCAGTCAAGTTCTTCCATACCGATCTCGACAAACCATTTCTGTATGGAAATCACTTTGTGCACGGAGTCATTGTCATGCTGGAACAGGAAAGGGCCTTTCCCAAACTGTTGCCACAAAGTTGGAAACACAGAATGTCATTGTATGCTGTCGCATGAAGATGTCCCATCACTGGAACTAAGGGGCCTAGCCTGAACCATGAAAAACAGCCCCAGACCATTATTCCTCCTCCACCAAACTTTATAGCTGGCACTACGTATTCGTTCTCCTGGCATCCGCCAAATCCAGATTCATCCGCCAGACTTCTAGATGGTGGAGCGTGATTTATCACTCCAGAGAACACGTTTCCACTGCTCCAGAGTCCAATGGCGGCGAGCTTTACACCTCTCCAGCCGATGCTTGGCATTGCGCATGGTGATCTTAGGCTTGTGTGCAGTTGCTCGGCCATGGAAACCCATTTCATGAAGCTCCGGACAAGCAGTTCTTGTGCTGACGTTGCTTCCAGAGGCAGTTTGGAACTCGGTAGTGAGTGTTGCAACCGAGGACAGATGATTTTTGCGCGCTATGCACTTCAGCACTCTGCGGTCCCGTTCTGCGAGCTTGTGTGGCCTATCATTTTGTGGCTGAGCCGTTGTTGCTTCTTGACGTTTCCACTTCACAATAACAGCACTTATTGTGACGTTTGACAAACTGAGTTGTTGGAAAGGTGGCATCCTATGACAGTGCCACGTTGAAATCACTGAGCTCTTCAGTACGTGTCATTCTACTGCCAATGTTTGTCTGTGGAGATTGCATGGCTGTGTGCTAGATTTCATACACCTGTCAGCAACGAGTGTGGCTGAAATGCCGAATCAACTAATTTGAAGGGTTGTCCAGATACTTTTTGTCATGTAGTGTATATTATAGCTGTTGACATAGTTATAGACACACACACACGCACAACTCATGTAAATCGTTCATTGGCGTCAACGGGAGCAGGAACTGAGGCCTTCGCTACTGAGCTCTGGGGTGTATTCACTAGGAACCAAACGGAAGAAAACCGGGTGAAATGGAGAGGGACCTAGCTGAATTTGTCTAATTAGACACTAGTTTACATTGTTAAATGTTTTCCATTGCAAAATGTTTTGGTACGGTATGCACCAATGAATATGACCCTGGTGTGTAACAGGGGGATGGGATGATAGTGACCCAGAAGAGACATATAGCTGTGCTGAACATGCCCTCTCATGCAATAACACAGTTGGGTCTATAACAGGAGCATGTTCTATGGGCACTGATACCTAAAGGTGCAGGACCGGAGCCAAGTATACCTCAGTGAGTGGACGAGTTCCTTTTGCATGGCCTGGTGCCAAGGATGGGTGGAGATTTTACTTTTAAGGACCAATGGAAGGTCTAAAATGTGGAAACTCCACACAGCCGGGCCACCGGTCCATGCAAAACGAATTTGCCCACTGTCTGCACTTATGAGCCATGTGTCCACAAGTAACACACAAACACACACACTCTCTCTCTCTCACTTTCTCTCCGTCTCTCTTTCTCTCACACACACACACACACACACACACACACACACACACACACACACACACACACACACACACACACACACACACACACACACACACACACACACACACACACACACACACACACACACACACACAGTGGCAAAAGACAAGCATCACCACCCGCTGTATTTTGTGTATGGCGAGCATGTCTGCGCACGCTTGTGAGCGGCCATGCGTGCATTTGTGGGCGCCCTGCCGTGTTGTCCCACTCTGATTGACAGTGGTGGCCTGCTGTACAATAGGTGCTCTTTACTCTGTGTCTCACTGTATAAACATGAAGTGGGATGGATCCCTCAAGCAGAACTGACAGTATTGATCACTTAACCTATCCCACAGCCACCGCTCATTGTCCCCATTGGCCTTTTATCTCTCGCCAATCAATGGCTCTTTGTGTTGATTTTAGCCATTGACAAATCACTTTACTCCAATGCCTTTGTATGGCTGTCAATCAGCCAGGAGCGATTGGCTCCAAGGCCTACTTTGAAAAAGCTATTTATTTTTCTCTTTACATATTTTTTTTGTATCTGTCATGCCCTGACCTTAGAGATCCTTTATTCTCTATTTTGGGTTAGGTCGGGGTGTGACTAGGGTGGGCATTCTAGTTTCTTTATTTCTAGGTTGGACTGGTATGGTTCCCAATCAGAGGCAGCTGTCTATCGTTGTCTTTGATTGGGGATCATACTTAGGCAGCTTTTTCCCACCTGTTGGTTGTGGGATCTTGTTTTTGTATTGTTGCCTTTGAGCACGACAAAGCTGCACGTTCGTTTCTTTGCTCTTTATTGTTTTTGTGCCAGTTCTCATAATAAAAGATGATGAACCCAAACCACACTGCATTTTGGTCCGATTCTTACAACAGCGCTCGTGACAGTATCTATCTATCAAACATATTAAATAACATTAGAAATGTGAAGAAAATAATTAAAAATAAACAAATCCGTTATAATATAGTGAATAATACAACGTACAGGTGTGTGTACTGTAACATCAGCAAAATGATGGGTGTGGAGTCAGGGGCAGAGAGCAGAAGTTTCACGGGAACAAACGCTTTAATGTCCACAGTCAACAGGAACGGGTACAAAAATGGGTGAAGCCAAAACACAGGTGCAAACACAACCCAAAGACCACTGTTACATAAACCGGACAGCGAAAACCCAAAATCAACAATACACCTCCTACGTACAAAAACAATAAGCCCGCACAAACACAGGCGGGCTAAACGAACTTAAATAGTACCCACCCCAAAAACCCAACAAGGAACAGGTGAAACCAATTAGACAAAAACAAACGAAAAGAAAAAAGGGATCGGTGGCAGCTAGTAGACCGGCGACGACGACCGCCGAGCGCCACCCGAACAGGAAGGGGAGCCACCTTCGGTGATATTCGTGACAGGTACTATAAAGTTAGTTAGGGATAGGGCGTCATGTGCAACATAGCGCACTATCACAAAAACCTGTAGCCTTTTGAAGATCAGGATTTTTTRAAACATCGTTTTTTTCTAGTGACTGTACAAGTTAGCAAAATACGTTGTTATGCTTTACTAAACTATTTGCAAAAACACAACAGAAAGGGCCTATATAGCAACACAGCAAACAATTGAATCATGAAGCTTACCATCAAGTACACACTGCAAAAACCCTTTCAGCTCTTACTTTCATATACAGACATTACATTTGAACATTTACATAATTTAGCAGATGCTCTTATCTGCACATTTTTCACCTAGTCGGCACAGGATTTCGAACCAGTGACCTTTTTTTCAGAGGGAGCTCGGGAGCCCCTTGGGTGATCCATAGCCTCCGGCCATTGACGTCACCGTTGTATCGGGATGCATCCCAAACGGCACCCTATTCCCTGCACTACATAGGGAATAGGGTGCCATTTGGGACACGACCTCGGTAGACGCAGGTCAGCTTTCCCCTGTATGTGTTTATCCCATCTACACTGCCAATTCGTTTTGATGTGGCCACTTGCCCGTTGCTCAGCATTACCGGTCAGAGGTTCCCAGTCCTAGACACAACAATCTATCTGGGAAAATACAGCCCTCTGATGCCTCGCACTTCCTATATTGTCTCGGATGATTCCGACCTCGGAGAGAGCATTATTGTTTAGGGCGTCTTTGTAGTGTGAGTCCATCCTCCTGGAATGTGGCGCTTCCTCTGGATCTATTTTTGGATCCTATGGGAAATCATCTGTCAATTCAAGGGGCGGTTCATTCGTATACAGACAGTACAGTGTATGTGTGAGGGTGCATGTACTGTATGAATGGGTGTTTGTACGCGAGAGATGGTTGTGTATGCACATGAGTATGTGTGGGAATACGTGTAAGCACATGAAACYAATTAAAGTATTCTTTACTTTCTATGACACATGGATTTCCATTGTCCTTTGCTGTTTTCTCCAGATGGGCACCTCGGCAGTAGAATGGAGGGTGGTTTAGCGGCTGCTTCGTGCAGGTCCGGGCAGGGCTCTCCGCTCTGCTCGATGGAGTGTTTACCGGGCTTTACTTTCTTGAAATAGAATGGAGCCCAACAATTCAAACATGAACAAAAAGCTTTTTTTTCATACTTAAAAAAAATATATATATTTGACCTACAAATCAATATTTATCTGTCTTATCTAACTATCTGATCTATTTAACATATTAATCGGTGTTCCCTAATCTCCACCTGTAAGAATGAATAGAAACCAGGGTATCATTACTTTTCCCCAAATGTTCAAACATTTATAAATGGTGTATTCATCGCACGCCATCTGTCACTATAAACACTTCAGATGCGTTTCTTCTTTCAGATTTGGAGTAAGGGGTTGCCCCTCTGATGACCACAACACCCCAAATATTTATTTGGTGAGTAATCCACCAGGACAGCTTTTAAAATGTATTACTCTCACACAGTTTATCTTCCCTAATGGAATTAGATGTTTTCCACTTTAACCCTTTCAACCAGGGGGATTTCTCCTCGAACCATTGGCAATTTGATAGTGAATCATTGTTAATTAGAAATCTTTTCTTAATGGAAACACTATTTGAATACTCAAACAGACTTTAAAAAAGTAGTTTGTTAACACTAAAACATTGTTGCTCTGGTAGACCGTGAAGTACTCCACGAAGACATGTTGAAAGATCAGTCCATGGCATGTTGAAAGATCAGTCCATGGCATGTTGAAAGATCAGTCCATGGCATGTTGAAAGATCAGTCCAAGGCATGTTGAATGATCAGTCCAAGGCATGTTGAAAGATCAGTCCATGGCATGTTGAAAGATCAGTCCATGGCATGTTGAAAGATCAGTCCATGGCATGTTGACAGATCAGTCCAAGGCATGTTGAAAAAAATCGGAACAATTTGAGTTTGATATAACTAGAAAATAGTTTTGGTAGCAGTATGCTATAACTCAATTGTATTCACTGATGGCTACAGAGTGACATTTATTTCATGTTAATATTATAATTCAATTTACTATGGTATCTCTGCAATATCACCTAAAGCAGGGATGGGCGACTTTGATGGGGGTTAGGGCCATAAAAAAGCACAACTCATCATGAGGGCCGAAGTGGCCCGTGGGTCTGAGTACCTACATCCATACCCACATCCATTGCTGACATGGGCTAATTAAGTAACTGCTGATGCACAACCACATTTCGGAATTTCACCTTGTGTATTCTATTATTCTAACCCTCAGTTGAATAAGACGGAGTTCCAAAAAATACATTTAAATATTATTATTTACATTTAGTTTAATTGGTCCGCGGGCCTATCCCTGATCTAAAGCCATCATTGTTTCTTTTATCAATAAACAACTCTCCAATACTGAATTGCACCATTATCCCATTGTGAAGGGGGGAAAAAAATCATAAAATCTATCTGATCACAAGGTTAATGATGCATAATTCTGATTTAAGTATAACTCAATGTTCAGGCACACAATGACATATTAGCATCATACAGTGCCTTCAAAAAGTATTCACACCCCTGGACTTTTTCATTTTTTTCAATGATCTACACCAAAAACTATATATTTTTTAACACTAATATACGGTATATTTATCAGATAAGTCTGAGTCAATACAGTGCATGTTAGAATCACCTTTGGCAGCGATTATAGCTGTGAGTCTTTCCGGGTAAGTCTAAGAGCTTTGCACACCTGGATTGTACAATATTTGCCCATTATTCTTAAAACAATTCATCAAGCTCTGTCAAGTTGGTTGTTGATCATTGCTAGACAGCCATTTTCAAATCTTGCCATAGATTTTCAAGCCAATTTAAGTAAAAACTTTAACTAAGCCAACATTCAATGTCGTCTTGGTAATAAACTCCAGTGTATATTTGGCCTTGTGTTTTAGGTTATTTACCTATTGGCCAGCAGTGTACCACCCTGCATCCCACTGCTGGCTTGCCTCTGAAGCTAAGCAGGGTTGGTCCTGGTTGGATTTTGCCTGTGCTTAGTTCTATTCCATTATTATTATAAAAAAATTTTTTTACTCCCTAGTCCTTGTCAATGACAAACATACCCATAACATGATGCAGTCACCACCATTCTTGAAAATATGAAGAGTGTTATTTAGTGATGTGTTGCGTTGGATTTGCCCCAAACATAATGCTTTGTATTCAGAACAAAAAGTACATTTCTTAGCCATTTTTTTTTCAATATTACTTTTTTTCAGTATTACCTCAGTTATCTCCCATCATAGCCATTAAACCCTGTAACTGTTTTAAAATCACTATTGGCCTCATGGTGAAATCCCTGAGCGGTTTCCTTCCTCTCCAGCAACTGATTTAGGGAGGGCGCCTGTATCTTTCTAGTGACTAGGTGTATTGACACACCATCCAAAGTGTAAAATTAAAAACTGCATCACATTGTAAAATGAATAACTGCATCATGCTCAAAGGGATATTCAATGTCTGTTTTTTTTACCCATCTACCAATAGCTGCCCTTCTTTGCGAACCATAGGAAAACCTCCCTGCTCTTTGTGGTTGAAACTGTGCTTGAAATTCACTACTCGACTTAGATAATTGTTTGTGTGGGGTACAGAGATGGGGTAGTCATTTAAAAATCCTGTTCAAGACTATTATTGCACACAGAGTGAGTCCATGCAACTTATTATGTGACTTGTTCAGCAAATGTTTACTCCTGCACTTATTTAGGCTTGCCATAACAAAATGATTGAATACTTATTGACTCAAGACATTTCAGTTTGTTAAAAAAAAAAAAAAATTGTAAACATTTCTAAAAACATAATTCTACTTTGACATTATGAGGTATTGTACGCAAATCAGTGACACACAATCTCAATTTAATCAATTTAAAATTTAGGCTGTAACACAACAAAATGTGGAAAAAAAAGTCAAGGGGTGTTTCTTTCTGAAGGCCCTGTATATCAACCAGCAATATATTTAAGCCAGTGTAGTGCAAAATTCCTTAGGTCCTCTCTCCTTCCAAATAACTTGTTAGTCATGTCATAAAACGGGCGGTCTGTCTGGTTCTCAATGTAGCCAGCAAAGTGTTGGGTTTCACCAAGCATCCAATGGGGTAAACCATTTGATTTGGGGTATCTAAGGAATTTGGATGTCTGGCGCTGGAATCGTACACCGTCTTTAAGCAATTGTTTTCATTCAATGGAAAARGCTTGCATGCACATTCCTGTTGATCAACAAGCCTGGCTTTTTTCTCAAGRCTTTGGAAAGACTAGCAGTACCAAAATAATTCCAAAAGTTTCTCACAGTTGCATTTGACAATTCCTCGTGACTCGTTCACATGTTCATCCTGGGGAAAACAAGATGAGTAAAGGATGATGAGTATGAGCAAAAATATATAGAAATGTGAGTACTTGACCAACTTTATTTCACCTGAACAATATTAATCACTTCTAAATACTATAACAAATACAAAAACGTCTCATAAAAGTAAAAAAACAAAGTGTTTTTAAATCTAATTTATTTACATAATTCAAAGTTCACAGAATAATTCCTTATATTTTTGGATATAATGTATTTTTGCTTCAGTGTTGTTCTCCTCTTTCTTTAACCAGGAGGAGTMGTCTCTTTAATGGCCGTATTAATGTAAAGCAGGTGGTAAAGAAGCCTTTGTTATTCACTTCATGATGAATTCTCCCACTTTACATCATGTCTTTTTCACCAGTGGTTTACTCCTTGTGCATGGGCTGTGGAAACTTGATAAGAAAGTGTATTTTACCATGAAATGAGTAGGCACGGATAAATGGCTAGCTTTGGGGTTTTGTCCTGCCAATGCAGTCAGTCTATTGGGGGTCCACAGACTGGGCGGGTTTTGACCATATGTCATCATTCCGAGCCATGGTGTGGGCGTGTCACTGTGGCAACCGCATCAGCTGTGGCCATTGTGTGCCGGAACTCAATGGCCCATATATTCATTGCAGGACTATTGCGGGCCCGCAACAGAAACAAATTGATACATACAAGTTCCAGCCCCATTTGGCTTGCATGACACATTTACAAAGAACAAAAAAAGAACATTTTAGCCTGTTGGAAATCTTGAGAAAAGCTTGGTCGTCATGGAGATCGGGCAGCGAAGCCGACACGGCCCATTAAACTCCAATCAGATGTAAATTTGGGGCTGCCTCCGGCCTCACAGGCTGAGAGCCCCCTTCACACTGCAGACACAAATTAAACAGTTTGTTTGCCAATT
The DNA here is from genome assembly GCF_002910315.2 of Salvelinus sp. IW2-2015. Classification (NCBI taxonomy): domain Eukaryota; kingdom Metazoa; phylum Chordata; class Actinopteri; order Salmoniformes; family Salmonidae; genus Salvelinus; species Salvelinus sp. IW2-2015. The sequence continues at coordinate 374,049 of NW_019942567.1, read as the reverse complement.
CACATGTCATCTTAATGGCTTTTTATTCATTTGCCCTTTGTTTAAATGAACAGAATTACAAACCGTCATTGATTTATAATATCGGGCCACTTCAGCCTGCCTGTCTGTGATATAGGCTAAGCCTCTCACACTCGGCCGGCCTAGCTAGATACTTCCAGAAGATAGAGGACACTTTTAGGACGTTTTAGTGTTATTTAAAGGCAGACCTTCAATCTCATGAGAGGAACCTACATGCACAATTATCAAGGGCTATGCATATATTTTCCTAAAATGCATTTTCCCGTTTAGCCTACATCCCGATATAAATCATATTTTAGGAAAATGTAATACATCTGATATAGCCTACCTGTTAAATGTATGTTGTCTAGCTCAAGACTAAAGTAATGGCTCACAAGATTTTTCAAGTGAGTATATTTATCAAGACACACACACACACACACACACACACACACACACACACACACACACACACACTGCTTTGTAGTACAAAGCTTTTAAAAATATACATTAAAACCTTTTCTATCAATTCCTTAAGGGGTGTGCATCCTGTGTATATCAAATGACAGGCCTCAAGATGATTTAGTTGGAATAATTTATTTTGTGCTAATTTTCGATGGAGCAGTTGCATTGCACACTTGTAGTGATGAGCCAGCTATAAATCTGATCTGTTTTTATTGTGTCTCTCTACTACAGATGAGTCGTCAGCTGGTTCTAAAGGGCTGGTCCAAATTCCCAACCGTCATACTGTTGGATTGTATTACAGCAATGTCTTATGTTCTGTCCAGTTTTAAATATACTCTCCGGTTGCCAGTATTGAAGACTCAGGACTGGGGAGTGTGTGTGGATGTGGTGGGTGTTTCAGATTTTTTTTTAAATGTATTTGATAAAACACATGTTTTTTCTTCTTGAAACTTGTCTGTGAAGCAGGAAGTAACTTGATGGAAAACAGGGATGTCATTGGGTGATGCTGCGTCCAGGCAGGAAGCAATGTGCCCTCGTGATTGGGCAGACAAAAATATTTTGCTTGACTCGATGGCTAGAGATTTGTTCAACCCCGGGCCAGGCTGTTTGTCTGCTTAGGGTCACATGTACTGTCTGGTGTTATTGTAATTGTTAGGAGTATTATGTTTCACACAGGCCTGGTCCACTATGTTAACGCTGAGGCCAGTAAGGGTACAGAACACCTCAGACCTGGGCCGTGTTCATTAGGGCTCACAGGATAAAAAAAAAAAAAATTGCAACAGAAAACTGAAATGTATGTTACTTATTGGACAAGTCCAGGTAGCTCTTGTTCTAGTCCATTTTCTGCCGTTTGGTGCCTAATGAACATTACCTTGATAATGATGTGTCCGCTCAACCTCTAAAACGGTCACTGCCCCCCTGAGATTGTAACGTCCTAATATCTTTCCCAAATAACTTTTGGTCGTCATAGTTATCACAATAGTAATTCTATGTAGTAGATAGTCCAGCCTCAACATTTTCTAACATGCTACAATTGTTTTGTGGGTATATCTTTCCTTGCAAAGAAACAATTCATACCGTATCTTGCATAACCCTAGGATCAGGACTAACAGTACAATTTTTTATCTGCTCATTCACATTGTGAAAAACATGATTCACGTAGGTTTATGTATCACGCAAAGTTTGTATGACCTTTATCATTGTCGAATATTAGATTATAAGGTGTCTTTTGGGTTACACTCCAATTCTATCAACTCAAAGGGAATTGATGTCAGTGCTTATGAATGGGATGGAATAAAGGAAATAGATGATGTGACAGTAATGAAACATGAGTCTGTGGCACTGTTGTTCTCCCTGTCTTCAGGAGGCTGTAGATGAAGCCTATTCTAGCTGTGGACTCATACAGTAAAACCATTATGTTGTGGTAACAGTGGACAGGCGGAGTGCAGCGTGTCTTCCACTGGCGCCATCCCAAAACAAAGTAGGACCTGTCGTTGCAAGTGGAGCCACGCACACACACATGGTTAGACACACACATAAACTCACACACACCGCTCTATCTGTCATGGACTTGCCCCGGGGCAGGGTGGCATACTCATTTGACAGAAGGATAAGTGATTACAGCAGCAACAGTAGCAAAGCTGCTCATTTTCATGTGGTATTGTTTCCCGATCCAACTTCCCAAGGAGAGTCAATCTCTCTATTAGACAGTCCTCTCCTGTCTCGACTGGTGGCACGGCCTAGCAGTGCAACAGGTCTGCTAACAGTTTGTTGTAGCTAACCATCCACCCATTCCAAAATAACCCTAATTTCCTATAATTGATGGAGTTTCTCTATTTTTGTAGCACTCTCAAACTATTCTTATTCAAAAGGAAAAAATAGATATATTCATGCAAGATCACAGCCAGAGGCATCATGACCATAGGGGCAACCTTGGGCACGTGCTCCCTCAGATTTGTCCTGTAAAATATTTGTTGTTTCTCTTTAATACTTCTAGCCACTTAGCAATTTTATGAAGTAGGCTMTAGCTAGCCCAGATAGGTTCCCAAACTCACAACCTCATAGCTACCAAGAAGCCATTTCAGTTAGAGTAGCTAGCTTGTCTAACTATCTTAGCTGGCATGCCTGCTGGCAACTTCAGACTTTAGAAAAGCAAACAATACCTAAATGTACTGAATAAGACTCATTTCATTCAATCTATTACCCAGATTTGAGCAAAGATGCAAAGAAGCATATTTAGTTTCTTTAAAAAAATAACCACCTGTCAGGTGGATACAGACAGCCCTAAAGGTATTTTTTATTTATTTAACCTTTATTTAACCAGGCAAGTCAGTTAAGAACAGATTCTTATTTTCAATGACGGCCTAGGAACATTGGGTTAACTGCCTTGTTCAGGGGCAGAACGACAGATTTTTACCTTGCCAGCTCAGGGATTCGATCTTGCAACCTTTCAGTTACTAGTCCAAAGCTCTAACCGCTAAGCTACCTGCCTCCCCAATGCTTAGATATATTCTGTAGAAAAATAGCATACTGTAGAAACTAAGCATAATGATTATGGCTCTGCAGGAAAAAGTAAATTCAGGTGTAAAATGCTTAATTCTACAACTTCCGGCCGAGGGGGCTAGCCCCCAGCCACCCTCACATACTTTGTGCCCCCTCAGAATTTTTGGGTGCATGACGCCCCTGATTACAGCAGCATTAGTGGCAGCTTCAGCTATTTTATTTTTTATATCKTATTTTAAACTTTGGATTGGTGTGAATCTAATGTTCAAACAACCCTCTTAAAGACATCCTCAGACGATTAAAGTCCATTAGCTGAGAAAGAAGTGGTGAGATTGAACGTGTCAACAGTATACCGACGTGGTTTTGTCTCTGCATTACTGTTTAAGGGAGGGTTAGGCATTCAGATAGAGGCAAAATAACGAGTGAAAATAGCCAAGATGGCTGAAACCGGCTGTCTGGTATGCCTGGTGTCCACACAGACCCTCTTCTTGTCCACTGGTGGCTGTGGAGGATCCATTAAGTCCCTCATTCACTCCCTCCAGCTCTGACTGACAGGTCCCTGCAGCAAGTGTTTTCCTGCTCTCTAAAGAGCCTAACGTCCTCGCCATCACCTCACAGTCCAATAGGCCAATCGCCCCATCTGGTTGCTCCACCAAGGTTACAAGGGTGCCCTTAAGAAATAAGAGGGGGGAGAGAAAGAACGTTAAAGACGGAATAAAATTCTCTGCGGTCCATAGGCTCCAATTATTCAGAGCTTATCTATTCAGGTCCCCTGATCTCGAAATGAATAAAGTGCGGGCCGTATTACTGCCGGCTGGGTTSCCCTCTAAAGAGGCTGGAGGAGGATCAGGGGCCGTGGGTTACGGTGTCAATCTGGAGGTGACCCCCGGGGTTACAGTGGTGACCTAATGTAGTGACAGGGCTGACACATCCCCTCTTAGACCTCCTTCTAAAGACCCGGCTGGATAAATGGAGAGTGCAATCACATTAGGGAGTTTCCCCCCTTTCCCTCTTGCCCCTCTCGATTTTGAAGGAAWACTATAATCCTGAAGAAGTGCGTCTTGGCTGTTGACTTTAAAGTTAGCTTTAGAACCAGTGCTATGAAACTCAGAAGGCCCAAAAGTCAACCGGGTTAAGCTGCCACTATTGCTGCTGTCGTCAGGAATGAGGGCCACATCCCCCCAAAAACGTAGAGGAGCACCTGAACAACAGATGGACGGACATGCAGACGCTCACATACGCATACACTTACACCCAAACAACATTTAAAATGTAATACATTATTTCTGAGCAGTCTATRATCTTTCCATGGAGCTGACATTGATTTCTTGCAAGAAATCAAACTCCTGATGCTTTCTCGATACATGAACGTCAGCGAGTTAATCTCCTCAAAACTGTGGATTAGCTTCCCTCATAGAGCTTTCCACGGTTCACCTGAGAGCCAGGGCCATGAGCCCTGGCCTAATCTATGGGTCAGATCTTCTCCTAATGTTGCTCCAGTCAGACCATGCTCGCCCAGCACACACTGACAGACACAAGGAGCTCAGCCTCCCACGAGTCCAGCGCCTCGTCTCACTGGGCACTGGGCCAGGCTCTGGAGAACAAGGGCACCGCTGAGACCGAATGGGAGTCTGGTGCACCATGCACAGTCCGTTCCCCGAGAGTCGCAACTCTCAGATCTTTCAACAACTGTTGCAGAGGCCTTGCGAAAARGGTCAGGAGATTCTCATGCCACCTGCACAATGCCTAAACAAGCGGGTATGTCTAATTAAATTAAGTCCACGAGACTGTGCCAAGTGGGCGCTGGTCCCGTGTGACAGGGGTAAAAAGGCTGGGGGAGTAGGGAGGGGAAGAGGGTGCCCAACTAATTAAACTCTTTTTACTTCAGTCTGCACCCACCTCTTTGCTTTCATGTGCCACCGAAGACCAAAGCAACGGTAATTTAGGCCTTACTCCAATGGAAATATTTCACATTCCGAGACTACTATCCAAATGGGCTTGAAGAGGGACACTGAGCGATGGGGCATTAGAAGTGGAGTGTCCTCAGAATTCCCCACTGATCACTACACTCTGTAGTGTCTCCAAATCTGCACACTAAACCCTTTACTATAGGAACATTGTCATAAAGGAGGTGTGAAGGCTTTGAACTAAAAATACCAGACTAATCATGTGACATGACAAACACCTAGAAATAGATACACTGTTTTAGTAGTTTTAGACTGAAGCCACTTAAAGAAATGCAATTGTAAAAATGCAAGTTAGATTGGACGTGTCATCCTAATAATTTGTATTTTTACCATGCTTATTTGTCTTTTTTTATTCTTTTAAATCTCAGTCACAACCTGGCCGTTTCAATAGATGCATAACTTCCCTCCATTTTTTTACAATGACGATCGACAGATTTCTTTCCTGTTGTTTTCACTAGTCATTCTTTCTCAGAYTTGTAACTTGAACATTCTCTGGCATGTTTTTGAATAAAAGTGTCTTATTTTTTTATACAACACTTTCTTTAGTAACCTAAGGACTGTATAACACACATACATTTGACCAATGTGGTAGCCCTTTTAATCTTGTGGAAATAAATMATTTTTAATCGAAGAAAATAATGAAATGTTCAATAGAAAGAAGTGAACAACAAAAATGTATAATACAAGTAGATGTAATTGTGAACTCTGAAGAGTTGGCTCTATGCACTAATCAAATGTTTAAAGGGACAAAGGGGTTGCTAAAGAGTGCAACAGCCATGAATGACAGGGAGTTAGACATTGTTTAAGAAAAAAACCCTGCCTTGTGTTTTCACCACTTTTGACTTCAGTTGGCAAACATCTCAGACCTGAGAAGCCTTTAGTTTCACTGAAACTCTCCCAAAGGGCTCCCGCTGCTTCTCTGGAACCCACGTCCCCATCTCGCACAAAAAAAACTCTCCTAAACGTTTGACTTTCTCACAGAAAGAGCTTGCTAAATGGCATTTCTGTAATGGACTCCTGCTAGGGTTCATATGCGTTGTATACCCACGTTGCACAAAGTTGTGTCAACACCATTACCATGAGAATACCCCTAAAGAAAGGACCACACCGTTTTTTTTTTATAAGAATTCTGAAACTATAGAATTCATTGTTTTGCCGAGGAAAAAAGATGAAATCAAAGACGTTGATGGTCATTTTTTTTCTATCGGAAAAGTGCGGCTGAATGAATGTCTTATTTACATTCCAAAGGGAAGGGCTGTGGTTTTTTAAAGGATGGGAAAACCGGGGCCTCTATTATGGTGGGTGCTGGTAGCTGAGGCTGCAGCCTCCCTGCCAGGCAGCGGTTAACAAGACTCTGGCTGAATTAGAGAACGGCAATGAGTTTTTAATTGGTGACACATTATATTTATCAAGCTGACAGCGGAGTCCTGTGCCACGGCCTTTCTTGTTTTGTCCGTGGGCGCACATTACTTCCCCCTAGGTGCCCCTGCATGATACCCCCCATCCGGCAGGGTCCCTCACGTGTGAAGAGCGAAGAAATACATAATAGTCGAGCGTCAAGCTGAATGATAACATTGAATTATTCATTAGGGGTCTTTAAAGTGTTGGATAAATCATCCTGCCCCCCTGCTTCACCCATTTTAACAAAAGCTTCTCTTTTGTCACGAGCCCAAATCGCCGCAAGACGGTTTAAACCTTCGCATAAAAGCAAATCCTTTTCAGGCCTATTTATCCATCGTGACAGAAGCTCTGCTGCAAGGACGGAAAAGTTATTAACTAGTGTTTAATATTTGTATGGGAGTGTTTGGTCACCCTCTCCTGATGTTTTTTTACTGTGTGGCATTCCGATACAGAGATGAGCCTAAAGTCATAGCCTAAACACTTCATAATGACACTCAATAAGTGTCATTGAAAAGTGAAAGTGACCATATGTCACCATGAATATATTTGAATTTTAATACACTGGCTTTGTGAAAGTTAAATGTACTTAAGCATATCATGAATAATGTGGCATGGTTGTTATCAACTGCGGTCATACACTGGCTATGGAGTGAAACTATAGACCTTCTGTACAAATGTGAACACATCTTTTAACAGAATTTCTGTTGAAATGGTAGACATCCTTTCCCTTACTCTTTACCCTGTTTTTATCATTGTGATTATGTAGCTAGCTACATTTTGTTATATACTTTTCCAACGATTGATGGATTTGAAATTATTCTGTCATTCATATGTACTGAATAAAAAATAAAAGTGCCATGGAACAGAATCCTCTCACATTTACATACACACCAAGTACTCTGGGCCATAATACTTTGATAAAACTTCTCCATACTAACTTTGGAGCAAAACTGGTCCAACATTACTTCACTGTGCATTTCTAGGGACTTAAATAGCGTATTTTTTGGGGCACTTTTTAATTTTAAACATTACTTGTGTTTGAGGAGCAACCAAAATGCAACAGATTTGGAGAAATCCTTTGTTGACTTCGAGGCTCTACCAGAGGGTAGGCTAAGGGTAGGGGCCAAGGGCCCAGCTCCACTCTTTAGATTGAGGGAGAAAGAAAGGGATTGGGGGCGAAGGAGGGCTAATGAAATATTTCAGATTTGGGCTAAAAAGGAGCCCTGAAAAAGTTTGCAACAAAAGGGTCTGTTGAGGGGCCCCATTGTGCCGGGGCCTGGTGGAAGCAGGGGCCGAGCTGCTACAGATGTGAAGAGGGCCCATATTGAGCGGAGCTGTGTAGGCTCTGCACACAGCTGTGTCACCGCACTCCCGCCCCAGCCACCAGACCCTGGCCTTTGTGGGCCATTGTGAGGGCCACAGAGCGCCGATTTTACACCGAGCTGATTGCACAGCAACCGCTTTGTGTCGCCAACAAGGAGGGACCCGCCCAGCCCTGACCGCGTTCTTTCTTTTTCCACACGGACACACACACTCTCTCTCATATACACTCACTSACACACACACACACACACCACTTTTTCAATACCATTTTTTGAGTTTTCTTTCCTCTGTAAGGATGAAAAGATGATGAATTCTCTCTTTGGGATTATATGAACTGTCGTGGGGCCAGGAGTGAGTAACCCTAACCCCGAGCTCTGTCTCTTCTTCCAAGATCTGCCTATTTAGCGCTAAACTGCTTTTGATTCATGTGGGGCCCATTCTGTGCAGCATATGCCAGTTTCAGGGTCCAGAAGGGCAGCACATTTCTTTAATGTTTTTGAGTAATGATGTCACAAGGTCATAGGGAATGTTAGCCACATAATAAGAGAAAGGAGATCGCTGTACATCTGCTTTTCAGTCAATGTGTTTAAGTTCTTCAGGTTGTTTTTTGAAGACTTTAGTTAAATTCTGTGATGAGAGGCTTTACCGATATGCCAATGATCGACAGTTTATTAATTAGACTACCCATTTCTAATTTTTGTTACTGTTTTACATTGAATTTTTCTATCGAACTGAACAGATAGTCTTTTTGACTTATCAAACGATTACATGTGTAATGAATGCCACTAAATTCATATATTTTCCGCTGGACCTTCAATCAGTAGCAATGAATTACACAATGCCTCTTTTTGCATTTTGAGATGAACCATTGAATATAGATAGATCATAACATGATAGTAGATCCACATTTTTTTATAATTGTATTGATATAATTTCTTTGAGAGGGACAATGCTTTATATTCAACATCTCAATACTGAGGTGTGATACGCTGCTGCTACTCTCTGTTGTTATCTATGCGTAGGCACTTTAATAACTCTACCTACATGTACACATTACCTCAATTACTAACCGGTGCCTCGGCACATTGACCCTGTACAGGTACCCCCGTATATAGCCTCGCTATTGTTATTTTACTGCTGCTCTTTAATTATGTGTTACTTTTATTTCTTTAGGTATTTTTTCTTAAAACTGCATTGTTGGTTAAGGGCTTGTAAGTAAGCATTTCACTGTATGGTCTACACCTGTTCTATTCGGCGRATGTATTTGAACATCTCAATACTGAGGTTCGACTCTGAAACTCATTCCCACATTTTCTCAAAATCCCTCCTGTAAAATGTAGACTCAAAAACACCCCAAAAAAGACAAAGAGCATCTAATGATGAATTAAGCTTGTTTGCACCACGTCCTTCTTCTATAGGTCTGGGCCAGCCAATGGCCTGACTGTGCATCCCCATTCTCCACCCTTCTCCCAAAGTTTGCACTTACACACTCCCAATTTAACTATGGTGGGAACTCCCTCCGGCCAACTCTTACACCAATGCTTTTTATTCCACCAGGTAAGTTGACTGAGAACACATTCCTATTTACAGCAACAACCTGGGGAATAGATACAGGGGGGATGAATGAGCCAACTGGAAGCTGGGGATGATTAGCTGGCCATGATGATATGAGGCCCAGATTGTGAATTTAGCCAGGACACCGGGGTTACGATATGTTCCATGGGATCTTTAGTAACCAGAGATACTCAGGACACCCGTATAACATCCCATCCAAAAGACAGCAACCTACACAGGGCAATGTCCCCAATCACTGCCCTGGGAGATTGGGATATTTAGATCAGAGGAAAGAGTGCCTCCTAATGGCCCACCAACACCACCTCTGACAGCATCTGGACTCCCATTCAGGGACCAACCAGCACCAACCCTGCTTAGCTTCAGAGACAAGCCAGCAGTGGGACGCAAGGTGGTATGCTGCTGGCTTTTATTGAAAGCCATGATGTGGAGTGTGCAAGTTGCTCTTTCGGAGAATTGGGAGATGTGTGGAGAATCGGGACGCCAGTTCACCCATATGAGAGCAGCCTACAGGTGCTGGCACCAGGGCCCCTCACCCCTAAATCCCTGTGTCAGATCCACTGTGTTGGGAATTCAGGTCTCAGTGTAGCAGCTTAACACAGGCCTTAACGCATGCCTCACTCCTTCCATGCTCCCTTATCTGCTCTCTTAGGTTAATGTGAGGAACAGGATGCCCTGGCCCCACCACATTCCTGTTATGTGGCAGGGTTGGGTGACAATACAATATAACTCTCCAACCCCCCCCCCCCCCCCATGAATAGATCTTTTAAAATGCTGAATTTACTAACATTGAAATGGATTTAACTTCTAACCTGCTCAAGCAGTGTTGTTCCCCTTATAAGCCATTACATCAAAAGTGAAGATTCAATTGTATTTCTCCATTTGTCAGTACAGAACAGACTGAATATGAAAAAAATCACTTTTGATTGGACTGTAGATACAGTAAATTACTTACACAATGACCCTAAATGCAGTTATTTCATCTATTCAAATATGTAATTGGAGATGTATGGCAGTCTAGATATTTCATAAATAACAAGAGAAGCGATGACATCACAAGCACTGGAAAATCTCAAGTTAATGATTATCCTCTTTGGTGTCTGCCTGCTTGTGCTCCGAGAAAATTAAGAGTAAGTAGCACAACATTGGCTGTGAGAGCTCCTTCCTATACTGTATGATTCCACTCCACCACGATGGCTAATATCCCCTAATAGAGCTAAGTCTGTGAGAGCGGATCAGGCAGGAGCGGCTTGATACAAACCAGACGCCCTAACGAACCTGCGGCTCGAACAGCCTTAGCCTCACTTCTCTGCGGTTTGTTTCCCCTTCCACCATAAAGACCTGTCACGTTTAATGGTCTGTCGGCTGAGTGCGCCGCTGTAGCCCCTCTCCAAAAGAAAGGCCAGGAAAGAAAGGCTCATAGACCGCTAATGCAGCTTAATATTCTTTAAAAAGGGTTCGGGGGGACAATTAAGGGAGTGTTTCCCAGGGCTGAGGGCCCTCCCCCCCCCCCCCCAGTGGTGCCTGCCCGCCTGCACAGCAGCTCTGCTGCTTGATGGGGTCTGAAAGCATCTTATTGATGGGGGTCAGAGATTAGAGGCAGTGGTGTGGGTGGAGGGAAAGGGGGAGCCATGTGTGGCCAAACAGGGAACGAATGCATGCACGCACAAGCACGCATACACACACTACCACGGCCCATACTACAAGCTCTTGCATTTGTCTGCTGGTAAATGATGTTTAACTAAACTGCTCCAATGAGTGAGAGTTGCACATGCTCTGTCTCTCTTTCTTTCTGTCATATCGCTCTCTCTTTCTTTCTTTCTTTCTTTCTTTCTTTCTTTCTCTCTCTCTATCTCTCTATCTCTCTTACATGAAATGTATTGACTGTACTTACACTTTAATTCACTTTGTTTCACTGCCTTACAATGATGTGTTAAAATGAACACATTTTTGAAGAGTTCTTAATTTCTCAGTAATGCTGTTGAAAGTATAAATGTATTTTTGCATGCAAACCAGCATGATAAAATTGTCAATAATCAAATTCCTGTGAGGATTCTTATTTTTTCTCTGAATCAGTCATGGCAGAAACAAACGTCAGTGTGTTTGCTTCCGGTTTGAACAAGCTACATCCCTAGGCACTATCGCCATTAGCTGACGCCTTATCTACCACTCGTCTTCCTGGGGTGCCATGTCTTGTGTATTTGACTATGGTCCCTAAAACAAGTCTAGAACGGGCAGTCATTTGACCTGTGTCAACCTTAGAAACAACAAAAGCAGGTTTGTTCCCGTCATGCAATATTTCCACTGTCGCCCTCCTCCCATAAACGTCTCCCGGAGTGATCACTGATACTTCTGGGCTGTCAGCCTGTCTRTGTCTGTCTGCACATATGCAGTCTGTCATCTGTGTGGAGGCCTCGCGGACTACTCTGCTGGCATGTGACCGGCATGCACAAGGCACATGTGTGATTTTGAGGTCATAACCCTTAGCAGCAGACACCATGAAGGGTGAGTGTCACTGTAGCCTGCAGCCCAGAGAAAATGTATATCCCAATTATGGTGTACCTGTATGCCTAATGCTGCGTAATACAGTTGAAATCACCTTAGTGATCCACAGGAGAAACACATTTATGACATATGATTCTGCTGCAACCAGAGCCACCATCCATATTATTGCAGCATTCACTGTAAATGTTCCCGTGTGGCTCAGTTGGTAGAGCATGGCGCTTGCAATGCCAGGGTTGTGGGTTCAATTCCCACAGGGGGACCAGGATGAATATGTATGAACTTTCCAATTTCTAAGTCGCTCTGGATAAGAGCGTCTGCTAAATGACTTAAATGTAAATGTAAATGTTGTCCGAATGGTACCGCAGTGTCCCGCTTTTACTTAAATGAGAAATGTTCTCTTTGAAAAGGTGTGTGTTCAGTATGCCTCTTCAGGAGGAGGTGTGGAAATGTAAAGGGATTCTATGATCATCCATATTTCCTCTAATATTTAAAAACATGAGGAAATGGAATCTCAGTTATGAACATGCCATCAATAGAAACAGAGGTAAACGTGTTATGTCTCGGACACTCTTGCGTGCCTCATGTAGCTTGATAAAAACCCTCTCGTGACGCAGTACTACAGATGCTCTAGTATGCTATGGGAGAGTCCACATCCAGCTGCATTTGACCATGCAGCCTGCAGCAATTAGAGGGAACGTTTCGGGTCAAGGAGAGAGCAACGTTTTGTTTGCCTCCATCTCATGATTGAATAGCGTGCATGGAAGCATAAAAGAAAGGAAACCAATTAAGTACAGAGCGTTTTGATATTTTTTGTCTGTCTCGGTCGTAATTAGGACCAGGCTGAAAAATGTCCCTTCGAGTACCTATTGGGTTATTGGGTTATTTTGTTGTCAGGCATATATCATTAGGCCAAAATGATCCACCCAGGTGCTTCAATGGCTGAATATCTTAAGGGATGAATTAAAGAAACACAGCGGTACTACTGTGGGATTTTGTGCTTTGTGATTGGCCTATACGATGTTGGTTAATACTGAACCATGAGTGGACCCCTCAAATGTCCCCCTGTCAATCAAACTACGCTTAACAATGATGGAATGGTTTTACTTTGAAGGGATCAAACCCCCAAATACTTTAACTGTGATGTACATTTGCGTGATTCTCTTCCATATTGCTTGCGGTCCTTTAAAAAGCTCCCCCAAAGAAACATAATGGTGTTTGTTCCTCGGTCAATTCAAAGGCACTTCAGAACTTCCGTCGACCTTTGATGCTGTAGAAGGAAGTGAATCACACCCACAGCCTTTAACGTCCTGTCGATCGTATACACAAGCCAGTCATTCTGAATCAACTGTTTTGTCTACGCTGAACACAGAGGTACTCTGTTAAACTGACCGAGCTGTTGTCTTTTGATGCCACACTGTTCATCTTTAATAGAAATAAGCCGACTGTATGCGCAATACAGTATAGAACCCTATTCTTCCCTGAAAGCAAATAGTGGATGACATTATGATTATTAGCAGTATTTCAGATACAGTTGAAGTCGGAAGTTTACATACACCTTAGCAAAATACATTTAAACTCAGTTCTTCACCATTCCTGACATTTAATCCTAGTAAAAATTCCCTGTCTTAGGTCAGTTAGGATCACCACTTTATTTTAAGAATGTGAAATGTCAGAATAATAGCAGAGAAAATTATTTATTTCAGCTTTTATTTCTTTCATCACATTCCCAGTGGGTCAGACATTTACATACACTCAAGTAGTATTTGACTGGCATTGCCTTAAAATTGTTTAACTTGGGTCAAACGTTTTGGGTAGCTTCCACAAGCTTCCCACAATAGGTTGGGTGAATTTTGGCCCATTCCTCCTGACAGAGCTGGTGTAACTGAGTCAGGTTTGTAGGCCTCCTTGCTCGCACACACTTTTTCAGTTCTGGCCACACATTTTCTATAGGATTGAGGTCAGGGCTTTGTGATGGCCACTCCAATACCTTGACTTTGTTGTCCTAAAGCCATTTTGCCACAACTTTGGAAGTATGCTTGGGGTCATTGTCCATTTGGAAGACCCATTTGCGACCAAGCTTTAACTTCCTGACTGATGTCTTGAGATGTTGCTTCAATATATCCACGTAATTTTCCTCCTCATTATGCCATTTATTTTGTGAAGTGCACCAGTCCCTCCTGCAGCAAAGCATCCCGACAACATGATGCTGCCACTCCTGTGCTTCACGGTTGGGATGGTGTTCTTCGGCTTGCAAGCCTCCCCATTTTTCCTCCAAACATAATGATGGTCATTATGGCCAAACAGTTCCATTTTTGTTTCATCAGACCAGAGGACATTTCTCCAAAAGGTACTATCTTTGTCCCCATGTGCAGTTGCAAACCGTAGTCTGGCTTTTTATGGCGGTTTTGGAGCAGTGGCATCTTCCTTGCTGAGCTGCCTTTCAGGTTATGTCGATATAGGACTCGTTTTACTGTGGATATAGATACTTTTGTACCTGTTTCCTCCAGCATCTTCACAAAGTCATTTGCTGTTGTTCTGGGATTGATTTGCACTTTTCGCACCAAAGTACATTCATCTCTAGGAGACAGAACGCGTCTCCTTCCTGAGCGGTATGCCGGCTGCGTGGTCCCATGGTATTTATACTTGCATACTATTGTTTGTACAGATGAACGTGGTACCTTCAAGCATTTGGAAATTGCTCCCAAGGATGAACCAGACTTGTGGAGGTCTATAATTTTTTTCTGAGGTCTTGGCTGATTTCTTATGATTTTCCCATGATGTCAAGCAAAGAGCCACTGAGTTTGAAGGTAGGCCTTGAAATACATCCACAGGTACACCTCCAAATGACTCAAATGATGTCAATTAGCATATCAGAAGCTTCTTAAGCCATGACATCATTTTATGGAKTTTTCCAAGCTGTTTAAAGGCACAGTCAACTTAGTGTATGTAAAAATTCTGACTTCAACTGTAGCTATGTATGGGTCCCAAATGGCAATAGCTATGGGAGGCACCCTATAACATTTCAACTGTGTCACGGATCCCCCTGGTACTGCTGCTCATTCCGTTCACCAGCTCCGGAGGTCTACGTCACCGTCCTTCTAGGCATCACTAAACTGGATTCATTACCACCAACCCCAGACTGTCTTGTCTCATTACGCACACCTGGTTCCCATTCCCCCTGTTTAGTATGTGTATATAAATGTGCCCTCTGTTCCCCGTTGTCCTTGTCGGTTATTGTTACCATGTCCGTTGGTCCTGTGAGTACCTGCGCTTTGGTTTCAGCTTCCATGATACATGTTATTGTGCACTTGTTTTACGGGTCTTGTCCCGTGTATTATGTAGAGGTTTACACCTCGCTCTTTTGTTTGGATGGAGAAAATAAAACGCCGTATTACGTATTCCTGCACCTGTCTCCAATCATTAGACATCGTGACAAGCTGGGCCCATAACAAAAAAGATTAGGTAAATGTGCTTAGAATGTAACAGACCAAACAGGAACTATTGGTGTACATATCTGGCCAATTAATCAGATATCCTGACCCAATAAAACGCTCCAACACCCAAACACACACACACACAACACACACACCACACACACACACACAACCACACACACCACACCACACTACACAAACCACACACACACACACACACACATTCGGACACACACACACCACACACACACACACACACACACATCACACTACATCACCACACACACCACACACACACACACACACACACACAGATGTGTCTCAGCTGAGTCTGGGAGACGTGGGTCCGGCAGTGCTGTAGTGGGAGGGTTAAGGCAGGGGAAAGAGGGGCATGGGAAGGATTTGTGTGTGCAATGTTAATAATCACAAGTGGCCTAAAGCCGTGGTCACCCCATTATTATGTGCCACCACACTCTTGGCATCCGACCAAGGATACATTCCTTGGGTAATTAGGCAGCAGCTGGACTGGGTTTCCGGTTGAGAACAGCTGAGCGCTAACAGACAGACGGCACTACCATGGGGAACACCCCCCGCCATTATCACCCCCCTGGGAACTACTTCCTGATGCCACCTTCCTCCCTTCCTCTCCTTCTGGGCTCTTTATGAATGAGGAAATCATTTGGGGATGTATATTTGTTTACACACCCAGACAGGCTTTGCTCAAAATGTGGAGCGGACAAAAACCATTCTATCAAACTTAACTGCAAGAGTATACATGGATTGTCATAGTCACATTCCAAATGGCACCATTTCCCTTTTATAGTGCACTACTTCTGACCAGGCCATAGGCTCTTGTCAAAAGTTAGTGCACTGTGTAGGGATAAGGTGCCGTTTGGGATACATCCACGATACAGCCATAACAGCTTTATTACCAGTATTGTGAAACATACAGATGCAAATCAGAAGTATCTTCTGAACTGTTTCTCTTTTCTCATCTTTGTGACTTTACCCAGAGCTCATTTAAAATTGATTTAAAATTAAATGTTTTCCTCAACAGTTACACACATACCCAATGACAAAGTGAAAATAGGTTTTGCACATTTTGCTAATTTATTCAAAAAAAAGAAAAAAAATGATACCTTGTTTACATAAGTATTCAGACCCTTTGCTATGAGACAAAAATTGAGCTCAGGTGCATTCTGTTTCCATTGATCATCCTTGAGATGTTTCTACAACTTGATTGGCAGTCGTACCTGTGGTAAATTGAATTGATTGGACATGATTTGGAAAGGCACACACCTGTCTATATAAGGTCCCACAGTTGACAGTGCATGTCAGAGCAAAAACCAAGCCATGAGGTAGAAAAGATTGTCCATTGAGCTCCGAGACAGGATTGTGTCGGGGCACAGATCTGGGAAAGGGTACCACAACATTTCTGCAGCATTGAAGTTCCCCAAGAACACATCATTCTTAAATGGAAGAWGTTTGGAACCACCGAGACTCTTCCTAGAGCTGGCTGCCCAGCCAAACTGAGCAATCGGGGGAGAAGGGCCTTGATCAGGGAGGTGACCAAGAACCTGATGGTCATCTGACAGCGCTCCAGAGTTCCTTTGTGGAGATTGGAAAATCTTCCAGAAGGACAACCATCTCTGCAGCACTCTACCAATCAGGCCTTTATTGTAGAGGAGACAGACGGAAGCAACTCCTCAGTAAAAGGCACATGACAGCCTGCTTGGACTTTGCCAAAAGGCAACTAAAGGACTCTCAGACCCTGAGGAACAAGATTCTCTGGTCTGAAACCAAGATTGAACTCTTTGGTCTAAATGTGAAGCGTCACGTCTGGAGGAAACCTGGCACCATCCCTACAGCGAAGCATGGTGGTGGCAGCATCATACTGTGGGGATGTTTTTCAGTGGCAGGGACTGGGAGACTAGTCAGGATCGAGGGAAAGATGAACAGAGCAAAGTACAGAGCGATCCTTGATGAAAACCTGCTCCAGAGCGCTCAGGACCTCAGACTGGGGCGAAGGTTCACCTTCCAACAGGACAATGACCCTAAGCCAAGACAATGCAGGAGTGGCTACGGGACAAGTTTCTGAATGTTCTTGAGTGGCCCAGCCAGAGCCCACAATTTATCCCTATCTAACATCTCTGAAGAGACCTGAAAATAGCTGTGCAGCGATGCTCCCCATCCAACCTGACAAAGCTTGAGAGGATCTGCAGAGAATAATGGGAGAAACTCCCCACATACAGGTGTACCAAGCTTGTAGTGCCATACCCAAGAAGACGCGAGGCTGTAATCGCTGCCAAAGGTGCTTCAACAAAGTACTGAGTAAAGGGTCTGAAAACTTATGTAAATGTGATATTTCTGTTTTTTATTTGTTATAAATTTGCCCCTCCCACAAAAATATTATGGGGCATCGTTTGTAGATTGATGAGGAGATATTTTTGATCCATTTTAGAATAAGGCAGTAACGTAACAAAATTTGGACAAAGTCAACGGGTCTGTATACTGTAGTCTGTAAACCACTGAACTGCACTGTAGTCTGCATACATTCTCATATCTCTTAGATTGATACATTTGACATTACATTACCTCTTGCTACTGTTCATTTTGATTGTCAGAATACATATATTTTTTATTTTTTATTTAACCTTTATTTTATCATGGAGTCATACTGAGACTTATACAGATGAGCCCTGAATTACATAAATTACAGAAAATACACACATCAAAATATAAATACAAAATGCAAGCAGAAAGAAAAACACGGTCATAAAAACAAACACATTTATCAGTGATAAGGTCCTCAATCAGCTTTATAAATTGCCCTTGAGGCACCAGAACAAACACGTTCATCAGTGATAAGGTCCTCAATCAGCTTTATAATTGGCCCTGGAGGAGGCAACGCAGAAACAACACGGTTCATTCAGTGATAAGGTCCTCAATCAGCTTTATAATTCCCTTGAGGCACCAGAACAAACACGTTCATCAGTGATAAGGTCCTCAATCATGCTTTATTGAATTACCTCTTGAGGGCAACCAGAACAAACCGTTCATCAGTGATAAGGTCCTCAATCAGCTTTATAAATTGCCCTTGAGGCACCAGAACAAACACGTTCATCAGTGATAAGGTCCTCAATCAGCCCTGGTAAGCCGTGGGTGCAATAACATACACAATAGTATCATTGGCATACAAGTGCATTTTAATATTTTAGTACAGACTTGTCAATATTTTTTACTTCTTCAGGATTGTTGGGTGCCCTGTGGGACGGTTGAGCTAACGTAGGCTAATGCAATTAGCATGAGGTTGTAAGTAACAAGAACATTTCCCAGGACATATCAGACATATCTGATATTGGCAGAAAGCTTAAATTCTTGTTAATCTAAATGCACTGTCCAATTTACAGTAGCTATTACAGTGAAATAATACCATGCTATTGTTTGAGGAGAGTGCACAGTTTTGAACATGAAAAGTTATTAATAAACAAATTAGGCATATTTGGGCAGTCTTGAAACAACATTTTGAACAGAAATGCAATGGTTCCTTGGATCAGTCTGAAACTTTGCACATACGCTGCTGCCATCTAGTGGCCAATATTTAAATTGCACCTGGGCTGGAATAATACATTATGCCTTTCTCTTGCATTTCAAAGATGATGGTACAAAAAAATACAAAAATGGTTGGTTTTTCCCTTGTATTATCTTTTACCAGATCTAATGTGTTATATTCTCCAACATTCTTTTAACATTTCCACAACTGTCAAAGTGTTTCCTTTCAAATGGTACCAAGAATATGCATATCCTTGCTTCAGGGCCTGAGCTACAGGCAGTTAGGTTTGGATATGTCATTTTAGGTGAAATATTTAAAAAGGGGCCAATCCTGAAGAGGATCCTTAATGTAAAAAATACAGGATCCAGAATCGACCCCTGCAGCACACCTTTCGTAATATCCAGGAAACCTGATTTAACACCATCAGTAGATATACGTTGAGTGCTATCTGTCAATTCATTTTTAAACCAGTTATATTCAGCCTGGTCTAACCTCTCAATTAGCATTGAGTGATCAACAGTATTGAAAGCTTTTGACAGGTCAATGAAGAGGGCAGCACAATGTTGCCTTTTATCCATACAGTTAATGAGTTCCTTATTCTGAAAACAAAGTGTGTGCTCATATAAGGTAAACATTACTGTTCTACCTTTATATAAAACTTTATGGTATAACTTTATGATAAACCATCAATTTGTAGGCCATAATGATTTGATGATGACTGAAGATAATTATTGTTGATTACATTGTTGTAAGAAAAGCCTAGACTGTCAACGCTGATACAATGTATATTTTACAGGAAATCAATTGAAACCAATGAATCACTCAGAATAACTCAAGTTTTGTTGAGTGACACTGAAAACCCACAATGACACCAAGGTCGGAATTCAATCAGATCATGTGCCGTTGAGCACTGTCGAAAATTATGCTTTTAAAGCCAATGTTCCTGCTACAACACACATTCTGATTGAATCCCAGCCTGTGGCGGGAGGTAGCCTAGTGGTTAAGAGTAAGGCACTTATCCCTAATTGCTCCTGTAAATCACTCTGGATTTTGCGTCTGCTAAATGACAAAAATGTAATGCAAAATGAGACATTATAATAATATGTAGATACTTATAATACCCTATTTATTAGGATCCACCACCGCATGCATCATTATGAGACAAGATGATACACACTGTAGCCTAATGCACAAGTTATAATTATAATAAGGCCTATCCCAATGCAAATTCCCCCACAACCACCCACAAACACACGTGCGCACTGATGTCTGACAGCAGCTGTGGAATTCTGGAGTTCCTCTGCTCATAGTAAATCCCATGTAACATAACGCAGGACAAGTTACACTGCGCTTCTCCCGGCAGCAGCCGCCGAGTCAAATGCGGCTCTGTTTTCATTGTAGGGAGGCCTCGGGGTACATATTTCTGTAATTAGGCTTTTATGCTCAGCAGTTTTGCAGCTGTGATGACATTTGGGTGTCGCCCCCCTGTTTCTCACGGTCTTGCTGCCAACGCTGGTCCGGCCGCTGGTCGGCAGCCAAGACTGAGGTCTATGTGTCAGCCCCCACTCCTTGTGTACACACAGAAAGAAGGTGCTTTTGAAAAAATATATTCCTGGCAAGTGGAAGTTAACCGCACTTGTGCCATTTCAGGGTCAGCTTTCAAACCGTAGCTCCCTGGTTTTGGGGTTGGAGAGGATAGGTTAAAAAAGAACTGAAGCACATTGAAGTGGATCTATACTTGCACAACATTTACTTGTTTTTGCGCTTAGTGGTTTGCCATGTTACTTTATTTTTCAAACACAGCACATTGGGAATTTTAGGGCTTTTGGTGGATTACTTGTAAAAAAAAAATATTTACTTTTATTGAATAAGTTAGTTCTTTCTATAAACTTGCTTTTGCTGTCACATAGCTGTGTTAGATGTTTTTTCCCTACTGGACCATTCTCCCTATTGTCAGTTGAGTAGCCTCCACTGGCAAGATAATGAAGAAATTACTTGCAAAATGATCCTGTTTGTATATACTCCCCCTTTCCTACTTTTTAATTAAATTTCATTAGCTCAATTTAAGAGTATATGCAATGATTTTAATCTGATCTCAAAACCCACACGGCTGAATGTGAAAACCCTGTTGACTCCTCCCTGATTGATTTCATTCATTCTTTCTTTCTTTTTTTTCACAGGGTGGATCAGCTTAATATTGTGGAAAGATTGTTGCTTCCATCAATGTAATTGTCTGCATCATTTCCAATCCCCCATATCTTTTTGGGGTAAATATATGTATCCATATACATACACATATGCACACATATACACATATACACACATACGTACACATACCTATATAGATATACATACTTTTTTTAGACTATACCTTTATTATTCCCCGCAAACCCTACCACCCTTCACCCAATTGGAGTAAACGAATAAACACTAACACTTAGGATGCTAACTTCAGTTTATATATCTTATTCACATTTTACAGACACAATCTATTTTACAATAGTTCTATTTTGTTTGTTTTTAGTCCTTCCTCTATTTCTGATGTCCATCCAGTTTGATTTTCATTTGTAACTGTGCTATTTCACAAAATTTCTGAACCTATATACATTTTACAGAGCCCGTATGTTTACATTGGTTATCTTGTTATTAGTCCCACCCTTCAGCTCCATTCAACCCCTCCCATCTATCTCTCAACACCATCCATTTTGGATTTCTATTTGCCATATAACTGTGCTGTGATGCTTCACAGAAGTACTGAACCTTTCTATTCTCATAGCTTCTACAGATTGTAAATTAAAAATAAACATTTTTGCTAAAAAAAATATTATATTATTGATTGATTGAATATGGCTTTTCAAATCACCCAGTATTGCTGTCTGCAGCGTTAGTTCGAGGTAAATGTTGCAATTCTTCAGCCATTCCTGGACCTGTGACCAAAAATGAGCTACATATGGACAATACCAAAATAAATTATCTTATGACTCTGCCTCCTCACAGCAAAATCTGCAGAGCTGGGAGATTGTATCCCCCATATATATAATATTTTATTGGTTGCAAGAATTTTTCAAAAATTTAAAAAATCTAAGATTTGAATCTGCCGTTGTTTTGCGTATCAATTCATAAACCATGTGCCATGGAATGGGTACATCGAAATCTCTTCCCAACTATTTAGCAATTTATATGGCACAGCTGTCAGTTTTTTGGTCCTTAAATTAAATTGGTATATGTTTTTATTTATCACATTTTTCTTTATCCATTATTGTTCTTTAATAAGGGGCCGACATAAAATAACAATATTTTGGAGATTGTTTCCTTTTCAAACAACCAAAAGTGAGCAGGTGTAATCTGAATAAAGGGAAAAAGTCCATTCTTGAACATAGGATGAGACATTCCTACCAATTTACTAGAGAACCAGTTTGGATTTAAGTATACGTTTTTTATGACTGATGCCTTTAGTGAGAGGTCGAATGCATTAATATTTAATCATTTCTGCCCTCCGAATTCATATTCGTTATATAAATAGGCACTTTTAATTTTGTCTGGCTTGCCATTCCAAATAAAATAAAATAAAATTTGTTCATATAATTTAAAAAGCAGGTCACTAGGTGTAGGAAAAACCATAAGCAAATAGGTAAACTGTGATATGACTAAAGAGTTAATCAGGGTGATTTTTCCATAACTAGACAGGTATTTTCCTTTCCATGGTAGCAAGATCTTATCTATTTTTGCTAACTTTCTATAAAAATGTATTGCAGTGAGATAATTTCTTTCTTTTGGGATTTGTATACTGTGTATGTCCACATCTCCGTCAGACCATTTAATTGGTGAACTACGGTAATGTAAACTTAGCATCTTTTAGTGATCCAATACGTAATATAGTACACTTATCACAATTTGGTTTTAATCCAGAGAGGATAGCAAAAGTATCTAGATCCTCCATGAGGCCGTGGAGAGATTCTAATTGTGGTTTTAAAAGAAAACATGAATCATCAGCGTACAATGACACCTTAGTTTTGAAGCCATGGATTTCGAATCCCTTAATATTATTGTTTGATCTAATTTTAACATTTAACATTTCGATGGCAATAATAAACAGATATGCCGATAGTGGACAACCTTGTTTTACTCCTCTAGATAGTTTAAAACTTTCTGAGATGTAGCAATTATTTACTATTTTACACCTAGGGTTACTATACATAACTTTAACCCATTTTATAAGAGATTCCCCAAAATTGAAATATTCTAGGCATTTATATATATAAACTCCAGTCCAAAAGCCTTTTCAAAATCAGCTATGATAACCAGGTCTGGTGTCCCCGATATTTCATACTATTCTACTGTTTCCAGTACTTGTCTTATATTATCTCCAATGTATTGTCCATGTAAAAAAAACCTGTCTGATTAAGATGAATAATATCTGACAATACTTTTTAAATTCTATGCGCCAAGCATTTTGCTAGGATTTTTGCATCACAACACTGAAGTGTAAGAGGTCTCCAATTTTTTAAATGGACTGGATCTTTATATATACCACTTGGGTCCTGTTTCAGTAAAAATGATATCAGACCTTCTTGCTGCGTGTCTGATAATTTACCATTTATATACAGTGGGGAGAACAAGTATTTGATACACTGCCGATTTTGCAGGTTTTCCTACTTACAAAGCATGTAGAGGTCTGTCATTTTTATCATAGGTACACTTCAACTGTGAGAGACGGAATCTAAAACAAAAATCCAGAAAATCACATTGTATGATTTTTAAGTAATTAATTTGCATTTGCATTGAAATGATTCACTTCTAGTGAATCATTTCAATAATTTACTATATGTGATGTGCTAGATGCCTTACCTAAGATTGATGTAAACTGTCTTCCCTAGCTAAAATATTACAATCCTTGATTAATTCTCAGCTAAAATCTTTCTTATCTTTGACATGTATCCTAAATGTACCCCTGTCGGGTTTTAGACAGGGGTATCTCTATCTCTGCTGAATCCCTAGTTATAAATGATGTCGTTAATACTCCTTATGGCTAGGTGTACCGCTAGCGGGACAACTTTCGGTGACACTGGAGGGCGTGCAATTCAAATAAATAATCATAAATATTATAGATTTTAACATTTATGTACATATAAGTGTCTTATATGGGCTGAAATCTTAAAATCTTGTTAATCTAACTGCACTGTCCGATTTACAGTAGCTACCACAACGAAAACATGCCATGCGATTGTTTGAGGACGGTGCCCCACATTAAAATATTTTTCCACCGGCACAGGTTTCATACATTCACATATAACGATTAAATATTCACTTACTTTTTGAAAATCTTCCTCTGATTTGTTATAGCTGTGACCCTTTGGATGACAAGAGGGGCGTTTTGTTAGATAAAATCATTTTTTATATCCCAAAAAGTCTGTTTAGTTGGCGCCATAGATTTGAGTAATCCACTCGTTCAACTTGCAGAGAAAGGAATCCGGAAATCTACCCCTTTGTTTCAACAAGTCAAACTATGTTTCTATTTACTCCTCAGATACCCTAAAATGTAATCAAACTATAATATTTATTTCAGAAAAAAAGTTTTAGCAGTTTTAGCCGATTTTAGCAGGTGCGCAATGTCTTCATGGCACACGCAAACACAAATTTCAAGACTGTGTCCCTCTACTAAAACTGATATTTCTTATTCGGTTTTAAAGTTACATGCCTGAAACCTTGAACATAGACTGATGACACCCTGTGGAAGCCATAGGAATTGCATCCAGGGAGCTACTTGTCAATATGACCTTTCTCTTGCATTTCTAAGAGGATGGTCTCTAAAAAAAAATAATCTGGTTGGTCTTTCTTTGGATTTTCTCCTGCCATATCTATTGTGTTATATTCTCCTACATTGTTTTAACATTTCTACAACGTCAAAGTGTTTTCTTTCCAATGGTACCAATTACATGCATATCCTGGCTTCAGGGCCTGAGCTACAGGCAGTTTACTTTGGGCACGTCATTCAGACAGGAAGTGGAGAAAAAAGGGGCCTAGCCCTAAAAATGGAACTTGTGTATGAATGTCCTCAAAACTCCTACTTGTCAGGAAGTKTGTCTAAGATATGAATTAGACGATTTTGTATGTCCTACCCTGACCTCTTTCTAAAATGTCTACACTGTGCAAAGTTTATTGAAACAGTTAACCCCTTTTAGGTGTCAACTTTGTTTGTATCATTTTTGTTGTTGTCTTGTTTGTATTTCATTGCAGTTCAAATTTGTGTGACTGTTTTGTTACTTGTCATGTTTTGTGTTTTTTGTGGACACAAAGAAGAATAGCTACAGCTTCTGCAAAAGCTAATGGGGATCCAAATAAACAAATAACAAAAATAAGCAAATAACTGCAAGTAGCCTACTTTGGTTGTACGCCAATTATTTATGATAATTCACAATTGTTCATGAGGATATACTTTCTATGAAACGATGTCACATTTTTTGCGAACAAAATAATTTAATAGAAATAGGAAATATAGGAAATGCATGTAATTTCAGTCTTCAGCACTGAGTAAACTTTTCTTATGTGCCACAACAACTTGGGCACTTGCTTCTTGTATTTCGTGGGCTTGCTTAAGACAGGCGCTTGTCACTCCGATGTACCTTATTAAACTACAGTGCATAGGGGTATCATGTTAACCTTGTTAGCCTCCAGAACTCAACCAGTAGGCTACACACTTTCTGTGGCAGAGCTATCCTTAGACCAGTGGTTCCCAAACAGTGTGCCATGGCAGTGTGCCTTGAGGAACTCAGGTGTGCCACAAAACTTTTCCTCATCTAGATAAACATTTTTGAACACTCACCTAACCTGTGGAATGCATATGGAATGTTGACTTGGGAGCACTAGTGCTGGTAAGCTAATACAGTAAATGTTCCATGGTTACATTACGGTTTCAAGTCCAGTGCGCTCAGGCTGTTATATTTGTGTAATTTTTTCTTTGTCTGTGAAAGCCATTAGCATGTACAGGCAAGTCTGATTAGGCTTATCCAGAGTAATTTACTTCTTAATATATGGCTCTGGGCTTAGCTATAGCACAGCCTTTGCCATATAAACAAACAGAGCATGGCTTTGTGTCTTTGGTTGCACCTTTACAATGCAGAAAACCGCTTGTCTGTAGCCCAAACCATTAAGACCTATTTTACCGGAGCTATATTTTATTCTTACTGGCGCAGATTTGCGTTACGCTCTGAAAAACCCATAGAGTCGATTCCCATGCGGAAATCTATTTATCACAATAAAAAAAATCCCTATCAAAATCGGTTTGAGCTAGAGATATGTTTTTGTTGTTGCATGGCGTGCATCTCAATCCACTGCATTCGCCAAACAAAAATACAGTGACAATGTAGCAAATAACTCACGCAAAAACAAACAGAAGAAAACGTAATTCTACAGACCAACTGCGTAGCTACATTTAGCCTCTGCATTATTATCATTATTATCATTATTATTATTATTATTATTAAGTAGTAGTAGCATCTGTGGTGGAAAGTGACAGCGCTACAGCGGTGCAGTGTGTATTCATCAATGCCAAGGGAAGCCATGCTTCCCAAAATATTTGACAATAAATTATTTTATAATTATTTCGTTTTTAATCTTTCGTCACACTGTGTTTTCATAATTTTCTGTCAATTCACAAGTGACTGAATCTCACCGGAGAAATCATTCGAGCGAGGGAAACAGTGCCCCTCTGTCTCAGTATGTGTAGCCCATGTATCTGATGCTGTCTGGACCAAAAGAGTATAACATGTTGCTGCCGTAGAATTTGATTGATTGATGGCAAGAAGCATTTGCCCTCCCTAGATGAAGAAATTATGAAAGAATTAGCCAATCAGCATTGAGCTGAGCTCAACTGCAGGTTGTCCCGGTGCAGCAATACACCCCCCAAGGGAGGCCAGTTTGGATTTGGCTTCCAACCAATCAAATTACTTCCTGTGCAAAACATCATTTTCAGAAAAACGTGTCTGTTTCTGGTCTGCTTGTGTTGATATCCTGCAGTAGCTAGCTTGCTAAATTGACCCTTTCCTAAGCCAAGGATGGAGATGGGGTTTTGTACTTGTGGTCTTGACTTAATTCTTTGTACAGGCCAATGATTATGATGACGATTTTGGTTGAATCAAAAATGAATATATTGTGCCACTGGCCTGAGATGATTGAAGTTCAATATGTAGCCTAGATGTAGCATAGTAAGCTCACGTTAACTAGCTAGCTAGCTAAGTTAGCTAGTTCATTGTTGCCCATGCGAAGGAAGTCAGCCTAGCAAGCATTTAGCTAGGTAACCTATGACAACAAAAACTAAAAGTGTACTGTATGACAGAGCCCTAGACCATTTTGCCAACGTGAAAGACAGGAGGATGGCATTGGCGTTCAACTAGTCTACAAGTAGGGTGAGTCATGCACATATACACAGAAATCTGTACAATGGACAGCCACATGATAATTAGCAACATTGATTGGAGTTATTGAGTTGATTGAATTATTATCTTTGTTATCTTTAAGTTTGTTTTCACTGCATTAAACTAAGCATATATAGCCTTGTTGATTTGATGTTGTTTACATTTTTACGTTGAAATGGTGCTGGAATAGCGGTGCTTCTGTTGTCTTTGTGCTGACTTGCGGTAACTCCATGGTTCTAAATCAGTAGTTGTTTAGTAAACTGTCGAAAACATTAACTTGCTTGACCATGCTGCAGGTGATAACTGTGTGTATGCAATATTTGCTTTGTGGACTTCACAGGACAGATGTTGCTCTCCGGTTTTGTGATGAAACAAACGTTTGTGTAGTTGAATTTATTCCGCTACTGTGTGACTGTTGTCTTTTTGTTGTCACTGCCTTATTGTCTATCAAGGTGGCATATGAACAAATGGGTTGTAGAGCGACCAATGCAATTATCACAACATAAGTTGTAAAATTGCTTTTTTGCAACCCCTCTATCGGAATATGAGACTCTCATAAGAGACTAACACAATGTTGTTGTCCGTTTTGCTCTACGACCCCCAAAAGTGTCACAGGCCTCGTCTGAAGGTAGCCTGGTACCGGGATGAAAAATGTATGGAAGTGAACTTTTTTCCCCCTGAACTTTCTTATAACTCTCAGGTATAGGACAGACACTTCAAAACATACTTCCTTATGGATTGTTCTTGCAATGGGGTTTTCCATGTATGCATCTGTTWTTCAATGTGATTCTATAGGCTAATTGCAGTAAGGCCTAATTTAATGTCTCATTTAAAAAAATATATATATTTATTTTTTTATACCTACAGGTGTTCTAAAATTCAAAGCTAAATTATCCTTGGTATGACCATCTTTAAAAAAAAGCCACATGTTAGATTAGTAGAGACCCTGGGCCCTTACACTGTACGTTTTTTTAAAGGGGTACACACAAATTAACCATCATGATTAAGGAACTATTAAACCCCCAAAAACTTTTGACACAGAAAATGGATGGTTAGCAGTATGGATCAGATGAGATGGAGGTCATTAACACTAAATACATTAATAGTGACATTTTGGGTGTGTCGCACAATTTTATATCCCATCAAGGTATGCCACGGATCAAAAAAAGTTGGGGAATCACTGCCTTAGACCTTACAATTGATATGTTATTGACTTGTGTTCAATAAACATTCAGCACATGGGTTCTGCTGCAACATGCATCTTACTATTGACACCCCAGACTCAGTAGTACAGAGCTTATACTATGTACAGTGCATTCGGAAAGTATTCAGACCACATTCCACATTCTGTTACGTGACAGCCTTATTCTAAAATGGATTGAATACATATTTTTCCTCATCAATCTACATACAGTACCCCATAATGACAAAGCAAAAACAGGTTTTGTGTCAAGGCACAGATCTGGGGAAGGGTACCAAAACATTTCTGCAGCGTTGAAGGTCCCCAAGAAAACAAGTGGCTTCCATCATTCTTAAATAGAAGAAGTTTGGAAGTACCAAGACTGTTCGTAGAGCTGGCTGCCCAGCCAAACTGAGAAATCTGGGGAGGAGGGCCTTGGTCAGGGAGGTGACCAAGAACCCGATGGTCACTCTGACAGAGCTCCAGAGTTCGTCTGTGGAGATGGGAGAAACTTCAAGAAGGACAACCATCTCCGCAGCACTCCACCAATCAGGCCTTTATAGTAGTGGCCAGATGGAAGCCGCTCCTCAGTAAAAGGCACATAACAGCCCCCTTGGAGTTTGCCAAAAGGCACCTAAAGGACTCTCGGACCATGAGGAACAAGATTGGCCTGAATTACAAGCGCCACACCTGGAGGAAACCTGTCACCATCCCTACGGTGAAGCATGGTGGTGGCAGCATCGTGCCGTGAGGATGCTTTTCAGTGGCAGGGACTGGGAGACCAGTCAGGATCGAGGGAAAGATGAACGGAGCAAAGTACAGAAATGTCCTTGAGGTCCAGAGTGCTCAGGACCTCAGACAATGACCCTAAGCACACAGCCAAGACAACGCAGGAGTGGGACTAGTTTCTGAATGTCCTTGACTGGCCCAGCCGGACCTGAACCCAATCAAATATCTCTGGAGAGACCTGAAAATAGCGGTGCCACATTGAAAGTCACTGAGCCCTTCAGTAAGGCCATTCTACTGCCAATGTTTCTCGATGGAAACTGAATGGCTGTGTGCTCGATTCATACATCTGTCAGCACCAGTTGTGGCTGAAATAGCCGAATCCACAATTTTGAAGGGGTGTCCACATACTTTTGTATATGTATTGTATCTCTTTGTGTTTGACAGTGAATCTGGGAGAGACAGTTTGAGAGCGGCGGTAGGTAGGCAGGGTAGCGGATTGGGCTGCGTCGGGCTTAAGGAGGAGGTTAATGAGGAGGAGGGGGTGTGAGAGGAAAAGAGAGAGAGAGCCTGTGCTTTCAAGGTGTGTTATTTGTTCAAGGCTGTCCAAACATTTACAGAGCGCTGGCAGCCGAGGAATGCAGAGGCAGGACTGGGGCTGCAGCATGCGTGGGAAACCGCTGCTCTCCTCAACCTCTGCAGACTCGTTCCCCCTCGGGCAGAGTGTCAACACAGACAGTGCCAGAGATGTGTGGGCCTGATAGTGACAGGTCCCGTCAGCGGCCGTGCACACCCACACATAGACAGGCTCGCTCCCAGCGGCACACAGCCAGGCTTACCGCCCCTCCTCGCTGCAGACTGACACACAGTAAAGAGGCAGAAGCCAGAGGTGGCCATTAACACCCCCCCCCCCCCCACACACACACACACACACACACACACACTTCAGACACACAATAGCACTAATAGACGCACACAAGCAGACGTGTTCATACATATACATTAGACACACTCAACACTCAACAGTTTATAGCCTACATTGGTTCATTAAATTTGGTCAAATTTACACTTCAAAGGTTGCAATCAATTCAACAGTCATCTGTTTAATATTCTACAGATGGATGTACGTTTGAGAAAGCAAAAATATTCACCATATTCCTATCTACCTTGTGGCTCAACAGGTGCACTTGGCATACTTGTCCTGTCATTATGATCAACATCAAAGCTGTTTTCATAATGATCACGGAAATCATTCGAATTTAGACTATTGTACTGCTGCTGAGTGACTCACTTAAACGTAACTATAAGTATATACCTCCACCTGTAAAAGCTGCCTCACCTCCCAAGACTAATGTTATGTGTGTCCTGAGAGCTCATCCACCTCTGTCCACAAGCAGGTTTAAGCTGCCCAGAGGGAAGACGTGACAAAGCACAACAAACGGCACAGTCCCAACTGGTTCCCACTAGGGTTGGGTGGTATACTGCATTTTACTATATACCGGTATTGATGCACGGACCGGTATGTGTTTTTACTTGACCTTCTTTAATGCTATTTCAGGTTTTGGTTTGTTAAATGTGATACGCCACTCCGTTTTTATAGTTTACGTCGCTACTTGAGTCGTCTCTCTCCCTTTCTCACCAAGCCCCGCCCCTTCTCAAACAAGGAGCGCAGTTGTTGTTGCTCAACCATGAGGTCATTTGCCGACCATTCACTCTTCAGTCTGCTTGGTCAATGCAGTAGATGCAACGATATGTTGATAACAACAATGCTGCTTTCTTTCCGCTTAGCTTCTTAATATAAATCTTTAAGTGTTCAATAATTGCACTATTAGTTTGTGTATCTTACTCTCTGCAATGGCTAGTTTGTATTTTCTTAGCAAGTTGTGGCTAAAATAAATTGTGTTAGCCGCTAATGCTAATCACTAGTTAGCTGTCTAGCTAGATAGCTAACGTAAACTCATCCGCAACCGCGACATTCAAACGAGGCTACAAAGAAAACTAATGGGACTGTAGTGACTGTGTTGACTTCAAAATCGGGGGTGTGAACTACGTTTCCATTCAAGAGTTGATCGACATGGTAATGGCTCTAAAGTATTGGAGAAAAGTAGAAAAAACTGACCCTCCGTTACATCGTGACGTGTCATGCCGTAACGTACAGCACGCATAAAGCAACTATTTCTGTCTTACAATCTCTCTCCACCAGGTGTAGCACTTCTCTCATCGTTTAAAAACAAGAAATGGACAGTGACGGGGGTAAGGGGGGGATACCTAGGCATTTTTTGCGTCAACACTGTAAGCGATCATGATTCTCAAAGCAGCTGTTTACTTCTGAAGATCACTTTAGCACCGCCCTAAAAACGCAATTCAAATTCGACACAAACCTTCAAATAGGTATGTAATGACACATTATATAAACTCTTTATAGTGTTTTATTTACATTTTAGAGGCGATAAGGTGATAAGTTGGACAGATCGAGTGAAAAAAAGCAGTTTTCCCACACAACTCCTCTCCTTCTCACTATCATGCATTAGTTTCGCTTCCCCACCCGCCATTTTTAAAAAGACCCGAAGGAGCTCATTACGTTCTTGAATTATGCAGAAACGGGCAGCGTGAAGGTCTTGGCATGAATTCTGTTGTAAAGGGGAGAAATTGTGCTTTACAATGGTATTGAAATCACAGTTGATCTGGAAGTATTACGTTTTTGGGGCGCTAAAATAAGGTCAATTGTACGGACCAAGGCGATGTACTAAAGGAAGTGAGTTTACGTTAATATATGTACTGAGTCAGAGCAAATGTAGCTAGCTAATACCAGTGCTTGGTGTCGGCCTAAATCAGCATGTTGTTTGTGCAACAGCATCTTCTAAATCAGAGCGGAATAGGCGAAGCATGAATATGTTAGCTACACGAAGTAAGAGTTTTAGAACTCTGACATTCAGCTGAAAAAGAAATTAGCATTGCTACAAATGCCACAAAAAGGTAGCGCAACGTTGATTCTCTATTGGCACGTGAGAGAGATAAAATATACATTTCATCAAAACTGTACCTACAAACTTATTTAGTAGACAAATGGAATGTCCAAGGGTCACCGTATGGATGCTATAGTCTCGCTTTAATCCAACGTCGAGAGTTTTAGCTAGGTGGCCGCAATACATTTTATTTTTTCCTTATCTTTACGGCCCTGTCAAAAATCTGGTATGTGGTTCTTGGTAACGGCTGAACGGATCATGGCGAGAGGAGGGGAGTGTGTTGTGTACTTTCAACCAAGTTGATTTGCGAAGATTCATCAACATTGCTGTCATATTGGCTTAGATGTGATGGTAGGAGGATTTGAATTTAACATTGAGCAGCAATAAATCCCTACTTATTGTGGGGGCTATCACCACCACAATATTTGACAACTTTTATTATTCAAAAACATCAAATACAGTAAAAAATATTGTGATATGATATTTTGGCCATATCGCCCAGCCCTACAATTCACAATTCTTTGTGGGGCTAAACACTTTTTTTTATATACAACATTATTCTGACAGGGCAGTATTAGAAGTAGGTTAATTGTAGTAGATGGTAGACAGGAATTGGAGAGGGATAGAGAAAGGAAGGGCACAGACCGCCAAGCCTTGAACACCCTCGAACACTGGCTACACCCTACTTCAGCACATAGGACTGAATCCTAGCTTGAGATGCATGCAGTTTAGCGCCTTGGGTGTGAGAAATGTGCTTTACTTATAAAATGTATTATTGTTAATATCACTCTTTTTCATAAATAATTAACATCAATGATTTGTGCGACAATGTGAGCATACAGATCTCAAGTTAAGATACTCGTGCCTATGTGTATATTTACAATTATTTAATTATTCCCTGAATAGATGATTGAAGTGTTTTAACAGTACATTGGTGATTGGTGTTGATAGCTTCATTATTGACTATGATGTCCCGTGTGCATTGTATGTGGTGAGTGCTGTGTCCTTGATGCTCTGGGTGTGGTGAATACTCCATGGGAGACAGAGAATGGTGGCGGAGGCCCTTCATTGAGGAACAGAAACTCTCATACAGCGTCGAGAGTGGGAGTGTCAACAATGGCCATTTATGTGTGCATGTTTCATTTTTGGTGTGTTTGAGAGCTGTTGGAATAATACTGTAGTAATCAAGACAGGACACAATTTGCATTAAAGAATGACTGCCGTTAAAAAGCAACGAATCCCTTTGAAAACTGCCTGTGTGGCATCGATATGAAGTAGTTAATTTAATTCAAGTTGTTTAACTAAGTGAAATATGTTTACTACATTTTAAACAATGAATAACAGTTTTATTTGATGGAAAATGCCTATTGCTTTATTTGCCTATTGCTTCATGTCAGTGATTAAGAAGACCATAATAATGTGTCCTGGTGGAAGCCTGCGAGTGCCAAGCATGAGAACCATGCGTTGTCGAAACCCACACCAGGAAACGCTGTGTAAATATATGCCGGGGCACTGAGTTGAGATAGGCTGATAACGGTGGTGAAGGTGGTGATATATGACACAGAAGGGTTCTAGGTGAATCCACAGGTCATTCCTCTCCGCTCACCTGTGCCCAATTTAACAAATATGTGAGCCCCGACCTGGGTTACGGACCAGAGTGTAATGTAGGTCAAATATTGTCTATTGTGTACAGCACTTCAAATGTCTGCTTATGATACAGTATATACAGTATCTGGTAGGTAAAGGCCAGGATGTTGTATTATGAAGTATATTGCATTGACAGGGATAGGCACAGCAATGTGGAATGAAACGTGCTTAACCCCCCCACACACACACACACACACACACACGCACACACACACACACGCACACAGCACCTCTGTCGTGTAGCCCCAGACACCTGCCTTCCCGGCTCTGCTGGGGGGGTTTTGTGTTACACCGATGAGGCAACCTTCGACCAATGGGCTGGTGTGAGAACGGCAAGCGAGCGTGGTGGGAACTCTCCTCCCCTCTCGTTCTCCTTCTTTACTCTCTCTCTGTCTCTTTTACCTGGGAATCAGTGCTGCCTCAAGGAGGGGCAACCTGCAACCTGCCCGGTTACTGAATGAACACAAAACAAAAAACTCACAGGCAACAGATGAGTTACACAAGTCAAGTTTTCTTTGTTTTCTTTTTTTTTCTCCCTCCATTTTTTCTATTCATTCATGGCACACAGCTTTACATCTTGGCAGTATTGAAAAAAAGAGAGAGAGAAAAAAGCGAAACAAAACAGGCAAAGTGTGGGAACTTTTCCTCCCAACTTTTCTTTCTTTCTAAATGCTTTTATCATTATTAACCATGCGTATGCAGCTATTTTTGCACCTGTGGCATTGCCTCAGAGGCTCAGTTCATTGACTCTTTGAAGAAAGAATCACTCAAGAAAATAAAATTCAATCGTCAGTTTACTTTAGACATAATCCAAAACACGTTTAATGAAATAATAAATGAATACATAGCCGACTGAATTTGCTGTGGTGGTCCAAGGCTTTGTGTTGATCTATTTAAAAACCATCTTAGTGTAAATTAAGTCATATTTTGTTTTCTGATTTCAAAGTCAAAATATTGGAATAAAAATACCACAGCACACTGATAATGATGTAAACACAGTTAGATAAACGTTGTATTTTTGCCCTCAGGTAAACAGAGATTAAGCCTAGTCCTAGACTAAAAAGCACTGTCAATGGAGATTTTCCATTGAGCTTGCTTTTCAGTCCAAAACTTAATCGGTGTCTGGGAAAGCAGCCCTTAAAGTTTGAAAGAATTCCTCTGAATTGATTAATCACAGCCAACTTTAAAATCCTTCCAGTTGATGACTGGGAATCAGCACATCCAACAGTGCCTCCCAGTGAAAAAAATAGCATTGCTTCTTAGAAAATGGGGTGGATCAGCTTAATATTGCAGAAGGATTGTTGCTTCCATCAATGTAATTGTCTGCATCATTTCCAATCCCCTATATCTTTTTTTGGTAAATATATATATCCATATACCTACACGTACATACACATACATATACACATATATACGTACACATACCTATATAGATATACATACTTTTTTTAGAATATACCTTTATTATTCCCCGCAAACCCTACCACCGTTCACCCAATTGGAGTAAACTAATAAACAATAACACTTAGGCTTCTACCTTCAGTTTATACATCTTATACACATTTTACAGACAATCTATTTTACAATAGTGCTATTTTGTTTGTTTTTAGTCCTTCCTCTATTTCTGATGTCCATCCAGTTTGATTTCTATTTGTAACTGTGCTATTTCACAAAGGTTCCGAACCTATGTACATTTTACAGATCCCATATGCTTTACATTGTTTATCTTGTTATTAGTCCCACTCTTCAGCTCCATTCAACCCCTCCCATCTATCTCTTAACACCATCCATTTTGGATTTCTATTTGCCATATATTTTTCAACTGTGCTGTGATGCTTCACAAAAGTCCTGAACCTTTCTATTCTCATAGCTTCTACAGATTGTAAATTAAAAATATATTTTTTTGCTAAAATGATTATATTATTGATTGATTGTATCCCCCATATATATAACATTCTATTGGTTGCAAGAATTTTGTATAGTAATTTAAATTGAAAAATTCGAAGTTTTGAATCCGGCGTTGTTTTGCATATCAATTCATAAACCATGTGCCATGGAATGGGTACATCGAAAATCTCTTCCCAACTATTTAGCAATGTATATGGCACAGCTGTCAGTTTTTTGGTCCTTAAATGAAATTGGTATATGTTTTTATTTATCACACTTTTCTTTAACCATCTATGTTCTTTAATACAAGGCCGACATACAAGTTCCTTACCTTTTTCCCCTTCTACTTGCCTCTTCCATTTTTGTGGTAATGCTGCAATTAGTTTATTGTAATTTTGGGTAGAGCAGACATTTCCATATGTCTGTGTTAGCTGCATGTGTTACATAACTCCACCAGTCCTGTTTATGATATCATTCACTAAAATTATACATTTAAAAAAAAATATATTCGAAAAATATTTTATTTAAATGTTTTAATCAATTAGTATGTTTGAGTTTATCCACAAGACTTGTTGTATTATTTGTTCTGTCTTTTCAGGTGGATTAAACTGAAATTGCAGACAACTTTCTAAGACTTGTTTAAAAAATAAAGATATTTTGGAGATTATTTCCTTTTCAAACAACCGAAAGTGAGCAGGTGTAATCTGAATAAAGGGAAAAAGGCCATTCTTGAACATAGGATGAGACATTCCTACCAATTTACTAGAGAACCAGTTTGTATGACTGATGCCTTTAGTGAGAGGTCGAACGCTTTAATATTTAATAATTTCTGCCCTCCAAATTCATATTCGTTATATAAATAGGCCCTTTTAATTTTGTCTGGCTTGCAATTCCAAATAAAATTGTGTCACGTTCCTGACCTATTTCTGTTAGTTTGTTGTATGTGTTAGTTGGTCAGGACGTGAGTTTGGGTGGGCATTCTATGTTGTCTGTTTCTATGTTGGTTTAAGGGTTGCCTGGTATGGCTCTCAATTAGAGGCAGGTGTTTGGCGTTCCTCTAATTGAGAGTCATATTTAGGTAGGTTGTTTCACAGTGTTCGTTGTGGGTGGTTGTCTCCTGTGTCTGTGTATATGTTTGCACCATACGGGACTGTTTGCGGTTTGTTCGTTTTATGTAGTCTGTTCCTGTTCATTGCGTTCTTCACGTTATATGTAAGTTCGTCGTTCAGGTCTGTCTGCATCGTTTATTTGTTTTGCTTGTTTATGCAAGTTTAGTTTGTTTTTTCGTCGTGTTCAATAAATCATGTCATTTCACTACGCTGCGCCTTGGTTCGATCACTACTCCTCCTCTTCGGATGAAGAGGAGGAGGAACGCCGTTACAATTGAATATTTTTTGTTCATATAATTTAAAAAGCAGGTCACTAGGTGTAGGCAAAACCATAAGCAAATAGGTAAACTGTGATATGACTAAAGAGTTAATCAGGGTGATTTTTCCATAAATAGACAGGTATTTTCCTTTCCATGGAAACAAGATTTTGTCTATTTTTGCTAACTTTCTATAAAAATGTATTGCAGTGAGATCCTTTCTTTATTTTGGGATTTGTATACCGAATATGTCCACATCTCCGTCAGACCATTTCATTGGTAAACTACACGGTAATGTAAAATGTGCATTTTCTAGTGATCCAATACGTAATATAGTACACTTATCACAATTTGGTTTTAATCCAGAGAGGATAGCATAAGTATCTAGATCCTCTATGAGGCCGTGAAGAGATTCTAATTGTGGTTTTAAAAGAAAACATGAATCATCAGCGTACAATGACACCTTAGTTTTTAAGCCATGGATTTCGAATCCCTTAATATTATTGTTTGATCTAATTTTAACAGCTAACATTTCGATGGCAATAATAAACAGATATGCCGATAGTGGACAACCTTGTTTTACTCCTCTAGATAGTTTTAAACTTTCTGAGATGTAGCAATTATTTACTATTTTACACCTAGGGTTACTATACATAACTTTAACCCATTTTATAAGAGATTCCCCAAAATTGAAATATTCTAGGCATTTATATATTAACTCCAGTCGTACTTTATCAAAAGCCTTTTCAAAATCAGCTATGAAAACCAGGCCTGGTGTCCCCGATATATCATAATATTCTATTGTTTCCAGTACTTTCCAGTAACCTGTCTGATTAGAATGAATAACATCTGACAATACTTTTTTAATTCTATGCGCCAAGCATTTTGCTAGGATTTTTGCAACACAACACTGAAGTGTAAGAGGTCTCCAATTTTTTTAATGGACTGGATTTTTATATGGGGCGGTGGGTAGCCTGGTGGTTAGAGCGTTGGACTAGTAACCGAAAGATTGCAAGATTGAATCCCTGAGCTGACTAGGTAAAAATCTGTCGTTCTGCCCCTGAACAAGGCAGTTAACCCACTGTTCATAGGCCGTCATTGAAAATAAGAATTTGTTCTTAACTGACTTGCCTAGTTAAATAAAGGTCAAATAAAAAAATATATATACCACTTGGGTCCTGTTTCAGTAATAATGATATCAGACCTTCTTGTTCCGTGTCTGATAATCTACCATTTATATAGAAGTGGTTAAAACATGCTAATAATGGTCATGTAACGTTCGTCGTCTGGAGGAGAAGAAGAGGACCAAGATGCAGCGTGGTATGTGTCCATAATGTTTTAATAATAAAACTGAACACTGAAACAAAACAATAAACCGACAAACGAACAGTCCCGAAAGGTGAAACACAAAAACACTAAACAGGAAATAACCACCCACAAAACACAACAGAAAACAGGCTACCTAAATATGGTTCCCAATCAGAGACAATGACTAACACCTGCCTCTGATTGAGAACCATATCAGGCCAAACGAGAAACATAGATAACCCACCCAACTCACGTCCTGACCAACTAAAACAAAGAAATAACACAAGAACTAGGGTCAGAACGTGACAGTAACCCCCCCCCCCCCACCCCAGGTTGCGGACTCCGGCCGCAAAACCTGAACCTACAGGGGAGGGTCTGGGTGGGCATCTGTCCGCAGTAGCGGCTCTGGCGATGGACATGGACCCCACTCCACTATAGTCTTAGTCCGCTTCTGTGGCCTCCTAGGAACGGCGACCCTCACCGCCGACCTAGGACTGGCAACCCTACTAAAGGGCCCCACTGGACTGAGGGGCGCCTCTGGACTGAGGGGCAGCTCCGGACCGAGGGGTAGCTCAGGACCGAGGGGTAGCTCCGGACCGAAAGGCAGCTCCGGACCGAAAGGCAGCTCCGGACCGAGGGGCAGCTCGGACCGGGGGTAAGCTCAGGACGAGGGGCAGCTAGGACCGGGGGCAGCTCCGGAGCGAGGGGCCAGCTCCGGACCGAGGGGCAGCTCCGGACCGAGGGCAGCTCCGGACCGAGGGGCAGCTCGGACCGAGGGGCCGCTCTGGCGGCTCCTGACAGCGGGCGGCTCTGGCGGCTCCTGACTGGCGGGCTCGCTCTGGGCGGCTCCTGACTGGCGGACGGCTCTGGCGGGTCCTGACTGGCGGGCGGCTCTGGCGGCTCTGACTGGCCGGGCGGCTTCTGGCGCTCCTGACTGGCGGGCGGCTCTGACGGCTCCTGACTGGCGGACGGCTCTGGCGGCTCCTGACTGGCGGACGGCTTGGGCTACTGACAGCGGACGCTCTGGCGGCTCTGACTGGCGGGCGGCTCTGGCGGTCTGACTGGCGGGCGCTCTGACGGCTCCTGGACTGGCAGAGGCTCTGGGGCTCCTGACTGGCGGACGGCTCTGGCGGCTACTGACAGACGGACGGCTCAGGACAGACGGGCGGCTCAGGCGGCGCTGGGACAGACGGGCGGCTCAGGCGCGCTGACAGACGGGCGCTCGGCGGCTGGACGACGGGCGGCTCAGGCGGCGCTGGACAGACGGGCGGCTCAGGCGGCGCTGGACAGACGGGCGGCTCAGGCGGCGCTGGACAGACGGCGGCTCAGGCGGCGCTGGACAGACGGGCGGCTCTGGCGGCTCAGGACAGACGGGCGGCTCAGGCGGCGCTGGCAGACGGGCGGCTCAGGCGGCCTGGACAGACGGGGCGCTCAGGCGGCGCTGGACAGACGGGCGGCTCAGGCGGGCTGGACGAGGGCGCTCAGGCGGCGCTGGACAGACGGGCGGCTCAGGCGGCGCTGGACAGACACGGGCGGCTCAGGCGGCGCTGGACAGACGGGCGGCTCAGGCGGCGCTGGACAGACGGGCGGCTCAGGCGGCGTGGACAGACGGGCGGCTCAGGCGGCGCTGGACAGACGGGCGCTCAGGCGGCGCTGGACAGACGGGAGACCCCGCGGCGCTGGACGACGGGAGCGGGAGACCCTGGTGCGTGGTGCCGGAATAGTTGTACCGGGCTGGGGACACGCACTTCAGGGCGAGTGCGGTGTGTGGAACTGGAGGCCTGGTACGTGGCGCCGCCCCGAGGGCTGGTGCGTGGGGCCGCCACAGGAGGGCTGGTGCGTGGGGCTGCCACAGGAGGGCTGGTGCTTGGAGAACGCACCGGATAGACGCACCGTGGAGGCGCACTACAGGTCTCGAGCACCGAGCCTGCCCAACCCTACCTGGCTGAATGCTCCCCGTAGCCAGGCCAGTGCGGCGAGGTGGAATAACCCGGGGACACCATGCGTAGGGCTGGTGCCATGTATACGGCCGCGAGGAGACGCACTGGAGACCAGATGCGTAGAGCCGGCTTCCTGGCACCTGGCTCGATGCCCATCTAGCCCGGCCGATACGAGGCGCTGCTATGTACAGCACCGGGCTATGCACACGTACTGGAGAACACGTGAACTCTTCCGCATAACACGGTGTCTGCCCGTACGCTCGCTCTCCACGGTAAGCAGGGGGAGTTGGCTCAGGTCTCCTACCTGGCTTAGCCACACGCCCCTTTTCCACAAAACTTCATCTGAAATTGTTGAATGAGTTTCCTGTAAATATTATATTCCTTCTCTTTAGCCAGGTAAATACTGATCGTCTTTTCTTATTATCTGCTAAGCATTACAATTATATTGGCTTTACTTATTTCACCACTTACCATAATGAGACACAACTTTCAATTCTATTTACAGTGGGGCAAAAAAGTATTTTAGTCAGCCACCAATTGTGCAAGTTCTCCCACTTAAAAAGATGAGAGAGGCCTGTAATCTTCATCATAGGTACACTTCAACTATGACAGACAAATGAGAAAGAAAAATCCAGAAAATCACATTGTAGGATTTTTTATGAATTTATTTTCAAATTATGGTGGAAAATAAGTATTTAGTCAATAACAAAAGTTATCTCAATACTTTGTTATTACCTTTGTTGGCAATGACAGAGGTCAAACGTTTTCTGTAAGTCTTCACAAGGTTTTCACACACTGTTGCTGGTATTTTGGCCCATTCCTCCATGCAGATCTCCTCTAGAGCAGTGATGTTTTGGGTCTGTTGCTGGGCAACACGGACTTTCAACTCCCTCCAAAGATTTTCTATGGGGTTGAGATCTGGAGACTGGCTAGGCCACTCCAGGACCTTGAAATGCTTCTTACGAAGCCACTCCTTCGTTGCCCAAGCGGTGTGTTTGGGATCATTGTCATGCTGAAAGACCCAGCCACGTTTCATCTTCAATGTCCTTGCTGATGGAAGGACGTTTTCACTCAAAATCTCACGATACATGGCCCCATTCATTCTTTCCTTTACACGGATCAGTCGTCCTGGTCCCTTTGCAGAAAACAGCCCCAATGCATGATGTTTCCACCCCATGCTTTACAGTAGGTATGGTGTACTTTGGATGCCTCAGCATTCTTTGTCCTCCAAACACGACGAGTTGAGTTTTTACCAAAAAGTTATATTTTGGTTTCATCTGACCATATGACATTTCTCCATCTTCTTCTGGATCATCCAAATGCTCTCTAGCAAACTTCAGACGGGCCTGGACATGTACTGGCTTAGCAGGGGGCACGTCTGGCACTGCAGGATTTGAGTGCCTGGCGGCGTAGTGTGTTACTGATGGTAGGCTTTGTTACTTTGGTCCCAGCTCTCTGCAGGTCATTCACTAGGTCCCCCATGTGGTTCTGGGATTTTTGCTCACCGTTCTTGTGATAATTTTGACCCCACGGGGTGAGATCTTGCATGGAGCCCCAGATCGAGGGAGATTATCAGTGGTCTTGTATGTCTTCCATTTCCTAATAATTGCTCCCATAGTTAATTTCTTCAAACCAAGCTGCTTACCTATTGCAGATTCAGTCTTCCCAGCTGGTGCAGGTCTACAATTCTGTTTCTGGTGTCCTTTGACAGCTCTTTGGTCTTGGCCATAGTGGAGTTTGGAGTGTGACTGTTTGAGGTTGTGGACAGGTGTCTTTTATACTGATAACAAGTTCAAACAGGTGCCATTAATACAGGTAACGAGTGGAGGACAGAGGAGCCTCTTAAAGAAGAAGTTACAGGTCTGGAGAGACAGAAATCTTGCTTGTTTGTAGGTGATCAAATACTTATTTTCCACCATAATTTGCAAATAAATTCATAAAAATCCTACAATGTGATTTTCTGGATTTTTTTTCCTCATTTTGTCTGTCATAGTTGAAGTGTACCTATGATGAAAATTACAGGCCTCTCTCATCTTTTTAAGTGGAGAACTTGCACAATTGGTGGCTGACTAAATACTTTTTTGCCCCACTGTATCAAAATATATGTTTGTAAACATACCATTAAAAAGTAACATGACGATTGAGTGTCTATATAGCTGTACCATGATATTTGCTTTGCTACTAAGTAAACCTCCAATTGGTCCCCACTATTCCATCCGCTAAAGCTATCCTCATCCCGAGTTTGGTTGTCATCCCAATTCCCGGCAGACCATCCCCGACCCCTCGTATCCCATAGCCCTGAAAAGACTGGGACCCATCCTTCGAAAGAGCACCCAGTGCCAATTTCAGAACAGAAGTAGATCAACCGCAAAAATAATTTCATCACCTCACTCGATATGTATTATACATAGCCATCAAAAATATGTAAAAAAAATCCTGTTTCTTATTTTCCATAATTAGCTATTAATATTTGTAGCAATGTAGGCAATTTATGCAAAGGATTTTACCTCTCACCAGTCTCGCATTATCAATTATTGTAAATCATCCTATATTGTCCAAACATATTTTACTCTTCGCAACAGTTGTGGGATAAGCACATACACCCACACACTCATACCTTTCCCCCCACACAACCATAGGCTCACATTCTCAACAGTTGCACCATCCCAGAGCCCAACTCAAGAAAGGTCTTGATTTACGAATGCATATACAGTTGCAGCTGTATGAGAAGGCCTGCAAGACTGTGCACAAAAATGGGCAGAAATTGAGAGATTTTATTAACCATTGTCACGTCTTAGATGGAGGTCAAATGTACCTCTTTTCCCTGAAACACCCACAACACGGTCCCCCGTATTGACCATATTCCCAAGCATCTCCATGCAGTCAGACTTTTGATTTTCTGCCACCAGGGCCACAATAATATACCCCCTCTCTGAATGTCCGAGTGTGACCCCCTCCCCATGGGTTACTGCAGCTAGTGCTGCCAGCACTGCCACTGCCTGGGTGGGGGCACCCCACCGGAATCCCCACCGGCTAGGTACAAGGTCGTCAAGGTTCTCATTATCAGCTTTGAGAGTTTCCTTGTATAGTATGCTCTCCCTTTATGGGGCTTTGGCTTTGCAGGACCAACCCTGCCAAGCAGGCTCAGAATCTCGATGGGGCAGTGCTGCTCTAGGTCTCTGACTGCATTTTGGCTGCATACATACCTCTTACAGCAGGCCCATAAAACAG
Source organism: Salvelinus sp. IW2-2015 (assembly GCF_002910315.2). Lineage (NCBI taxonomy): Eukaryota > Metazoa > Chordata > Actinopteri > Salmoniformes > Salmonidae > Salvelinus > Salvelinus sp. IW2-2015. The sequence goes on along the minus strand of NW_019942567.1, from coordinate 330,665 downwards.
TTAGGGACTTCTCCTTAGTATCTGAGTCATTCAGGTGGGTGTCTAGGGTATAGGGTTGTGGACCGTTCCATGAATATAGGATCATAAATAAATAATATATCTAATTTCTTTTAAAAATGTAGGTCCCCATGATAGGACAATAAATAAATTCAATGTATAATTTATCTTAAAACACTGTTCCACCATGATAGGACAATAAATAAATAAGACGTATAATTCATTATAAAAGGTATATCCATCATCTGAACAACATTGAAAGCTCTCTCACACCCCCGCTCAGAGCAACACATTGGTTGTGGGATATGCAACCATTTCCTTTCTCACTCAACATCACACTTTCCCAAACATAAAAAACCACACACCACACCATCTACACATACTGTGCCTTCTGTTTACTGAGTTATCTTCACCATGTTGAATTAGTGCTTTTGTGTTTCAATTCGTTATATTTGAATATATATATAGAAAAGCTATATTTTTGTATTGTATTATTGCAATCCAATTCATTATTTTCCTCGTCTATAAGAACGTTGTCATTTTTTAAATAGCCATGGAGTAGTCTTTGTGTCTCTGAACAACGAATGTACTGTATTTGATGTTTATGACTTCAACCAAGTCATAGACTGTTGTTATTAAGTTTCACAGCAGTTTTACAGTGGTAACACAAGTAGAATTTTAGAGTGTGGTTGTGTGTATGCCCGCGAGCATGTACGTATGAGTAGGAGGGGCTTGTCACTCATGAGGCATGTCACTCCTCTCCTTAGCCCTCAGCACCCTTCTTAAAGAGGCCCATGCATTGTGAATGAGTGATGGCAGGATAGACACCTACGTGTGAAACCCTCTATCCTCCATTTTACTGCCCCCTGCACCGTTCCCCAGCCACTTCACTACCCCATAAACACAAGGAAAAGCCTGACATTGCACTTCAAATGACAGCGCTTGCACCTCATTCAAGCCTCTACTTAAGCCATTGTGATGAAGAGAGACTTGGCTTTGRTAGAGGTTCATAGTGTTTAAGAAACAAACTAAAGACCACAATGGACCTGGTGCTGCTTCCTGGGTACACCGTGTGGTTTTACGTCTTCCTGAAGGCAAGCGCATTTTCATGATGTCATTTCAGATTACAAAAAAGTTATCACTGGTAGCATCCTGTGCATGTGCCTGTATAGTTGGTGATGGTGACTTAACTGGTACAACATTTTACATCATTTTATAAAGTCAATAAAGCAGTTAAGGTTTACAACCCAACCAAAACCTACCAGTCAATTATTTTTAATAAGATACACTAATTGTATTTTATATGTGAGTACTAATCCTCACGTCTTTAGACTTTAGCGAGCCCATTTACAATGTTGACTTGATTTAGGTTCCGAAGAGTGGATGYTAGTTATTTTTTGAAGAATTCAGAAGAACATTCACGAGATGTCAGGAGTTTCAGCCAGGTTTTGGTCCATGATGCCCATGGGGGTAACATAATTGTACATTCCAAATAGTACCGTGTTCCCTTTATAGTGCACTACTTTTGACCAGAACCATAGAACTCTGGTGAAAAGTAGTGCACTATGTAGGGACTAGGGTGTCATTTGGAACATTACCATGAAGGTGCATAGGGCAGATGAATCACTACAGTGGCTGTCCTCTCAGTCCTTTCAACCCACTGCATCAACGCTGTGATGAATGGATGACGTACAGTAGGCTGGATGGTGGGTAAAGACCATTATGGCGTAACAAGAGGTTTCATATGTTGTACAACCTGCATCATCCTACTAGTTACATAGTATATGTACAGTTTAGTAGCCCACGTCATAACTAGGCTACATCCACTCACAATGTCCATACAAGTTTGTTAGAGAGCTACCAGCCTAGTAGGAACAGCCATAGGTAATTGTGGGAAGAAATTACACTACTGAAGCAATGTTACAGCTTTAGTTAAATAAATACACTGCGTCACCCATGTCAAAGGGGTTAACATCTTGTGTTAGATCATCAATGCTTATAATCAGGCACGTGCACAGATGGGGGTCTACCTGTGCCCGAGCAGCACCTGCCCCTTTGCCCTCCCACGTGCCAAGTGCCCTTTTGGGTGGTGGTATAGTAAAATAAAAATGTATACAGTTGCTGTTTTGAACCCCCTTTGTTTGCCAGCCCCCCACCCAATGCCCGTCCGATGGTCTGCTTTGTAAGGAGCATGGACCCGTGTGTGCCTTTTCCCCAGTCTGCCCTGTAAAGAGATTGCGGGCACCTGGTATCCAAACATGCATGGCTTTAGATTTGGTCACTGGTCGAGTCTGTGTAGCAAGCTACATAGGTTAAATATCAGCAGTACTGCCACAGCAGAATAAAGCCCTTCTTCAGTCAGGAGTTGCACTTGTGTGCCAGGGCAGAACAGGTAGTCTAGACTCTAGCTAATCACCATGATAAAATATCCACACGAGCCACTGGCCAGCCAAAGATACAGTGCTGTGAAAAAGTATCTTCGCCCTTTCTAATTTCCTCTACTTTTGCATATTTCGGATACTGGATGCTCTCAGATCTTAAACCAAAACCTAATATTAGATAAGGGGAACCTGAGTGAACAAATAACACAATAATTACATACTTTTATCATCTATTTCATAAGCAAAGTTATGCAACACCCAATTGTGAAAAGTAATTGCCCCATTACACACAATAACTGGTTGTGCCATCTTTAGCTGCATTGACTCCAACCAAATGCTTCCTGTAGTTGTTGATCAGTCTATCACATTGCTGTGGAGCAATTTTGGCCCACTCTTTCATGCAGAAGTGCTTTAACACAATGACAATTGTGGGTTTCAAGCATGAACGGCTCATTTCAAGTCCTGCCACAACATCTCAATTGGGAATAGGTCTGGACTTTGACTAGGCGATTCCAAAACTTAAAATGGATTGCTTTTTAGCCATTATCATGTAGACTTGATTGTGTGTTTTGAATCATTGTCTTCCTGCATGACCCAGCTGCTCTTCAGCTCACAGACGGATGGCCTGACATTCTTCGGTAGAATTCTCTGATACATGCAAGTCGTCCAGATCCTGAGTCAGCAAAGCATCCCGAAACCATCACACTACCACCACCATGCTTGACCGTTGGTATGAGGTTCTTACTGTGGAATGCAGTGTTTGGTTTTCGCCAGGCATAATGGGACCCATGTCGTCCAAGGGGTAAAATACTTTTTCACGGCACTGTATATCCAGGTCTCGAAATTAAGGGTGCGCTGTCATCCCAGGGACAATAAGAAATATGTCCGTGACGATTCAAAACAGACTCTGGGACAGTTCGGTAATGATGGGTAAAATCCCAAATTCATAAAACCACGGTTACATCTGAAAATGTCACAATGAGGCTGATGGAACAGATCACAACATTAAGCTTCAAATGTTGATCATCTGTAACTATAATCTTTGGACATTATAAGTGCAGAAATGCGCACACGATGGTGCGCGCCAATGCTCCACAATGCAATTAGCGGGGAAAAACAATTGTGAAAAACTCACCATGAAAGTGGTTTCATATGGCAGTCAGATGGAAATATTTGTAAGAAATTTTGAAAAGAGGGGGAAGATCTAAAAATGTAACAACAAGGATGAGTTCCTAATATGACTAATAATGATGCGCGGGTCAGCTGTTTGTTCACCTGCATCTGCCAGGAATTGCTAATAACCCATCAGCAATATGTGATAAAGTGAAAATCTGAGGCCCGCACCCAACCATGCAAATATATAAGAGTATTTTAGTCAGAGATGGCTAAACAGTGTTTACCCAAAAACATGACACAATCAATGAGTCTTTTCAATATTTCCCTTCACCTTTTCATTGTGCAGCTCCGTTGCCCTGCGCGCTTGTTAGTTGAGCTGTAGATCCACTCCGGTGTCCCCAAAAGTTTTCAAAAGCACCATTGCTTGTAAGTGCCCAGCCGTACTTTGGTGTCTCGTTGCTGCCTTGGTTAGACAACTCAAGTTTGCAAAGCCAGTGTGGCTCCAAACACCAAATCGATCACTTGCAAATAATAGGCATTCCCAGCAGTACAGTTTGCAGTGCTTCTCGGAGCCTGTGAGCCATTGATAGCGCTCGTAGTTGGAACCCCTTTCCCGCCTGTGACAGGCTTTGTGGCGTCGGGCGACCTCTCCTTACAATGTCTAACTTTTCTTGAAAAGTTTGTCTTGAGAATGGCGTTATAATTATATCCTCGACCAAATCGATATCTTCTCCTCCTTCCGCCATTGTGGGTTGAAAAAACAGCTTAGTAGWACGCYAATTAATTCGTTTATCAAATTCAGTTTCCTAGATCTGCATAGACCTGCCCATAGGACCTGCCTCTCAATATTGGTAATCCAATCAAAAGACGTGCACGCACTACGCCTGCTAGCTGGCTCCTGTGTAACACTGGAGCCAGCCAGCAGGCGTACAATAGCCAACTCTAAAGCTGATTGGTTGACACTAAATTTTCATTTCCATTCACTATAAGCTACAACCGCCCGCACTGTTGATTCTGAAGGCCTGAGGGCAGATTTTAGACCCCTGGCAACACATGATGGCTGAATATGATTGGATAAAAGATCTAACATAAAGACCAGCCCTCCAAATCTCAACCTGGGGCTGGAAGCAGTGCAACCAAGAGGAAAGCTATGAAATGAAGAGTATAACTCTTACTCTGGGGAATAATCTAATACATATTTGTGGGAAAATATATTTTTTTATATTCTGATGATGTTTAGGCCAGCAGAGAAGGCCTTGCTGGCCCTGACGGCCCACCACTGATGTTGGATGACTGTCATTCATATTCCATTCACCCAGTTCAATGTAACAGTGATAGGTTTGGGCTACTACATGATACTCACATTTTCCCTATACCCATCATGAGGTTGCTACAACCTAGCCTATGAATGAAAGAAAGTTTACAACGTAGGTGTAAACAGACAGTGACACGCCTTGCACACTCTTGCCTGCATCTAACTGATATAAGATGTAATCATTAGTCCAACAGTTATAAACCTTTCGTTCCGTTTTCTTTCTGTCAGAAACCGTCTCAGGGAATCTGAACTACCTGCTTGTCATCCTCACCAGTGTCTTGACCTGACTGCAGTTCGGTGTAGTAACCAACTTCAGAGGGCAAACTCTCACCTTAATGGCCACTGGCACGTTGGAGAAGTGTGCTCTTCACGGATGAATTCGGGTTTCAACTGTACCGGGCAGATGGCAGACAGCCTGTATGGTGTTGTGTGGGCGAGCGGTTTGCTGATGCCAACGTTGTGAACAGAGTGCCCCATGCTGGGGTTATGGTACGGGCAGGCATAAGCTACGGACAATGAACACAATTGCATTTTATCAATGGCAATTTGAATGCACAGAGATACCATGATGAGATCCTGAGGCTCAGTGTCATGCCCTTCATCCGCCATTCATCCGCCACCATCACCTCACATTTCAGCATGATAATGCACAGCCCCATGTTGCAAAGATCTGTACACAATTCCTGGAAGCTGAAAATGTCCCAGTTCTTTCCATGCCAAACCATGTCACCCATTGAGCATGTTTGGGATGCTCTGGAGCAACTTGTACCACAGCGTGTTCCAGTTCCCACCAATATCCAGAAACTTCGCAAAGCCATTGAAGAGGAGTGGGACAACATTCCACATGCCACAATCAACAGTCGGATAAATTCTATGCAAAGGAAATGTTTGGTGCTTCATGAAGCAAATGGTGGTCACACCAGATACTGACTGGTTTTCTGATCCAGGTACCTGTGACCAACAGATGCATACAGTATCTATATTCCCAGCCATGTGAAGTTCATAGATTGGGGCCTAATGCATTTATTTCAATTGACTGATTTCCTTAAATTAACTGTAACTCATACAAATCTTTGAAATTGTTGCATGTAGCGTTTATATTTTTGTTCAGTGTAGTTTACATGTTGTCAACAATCTAAGCCAAACCTATCTGTTTTACCCCATAGTTGCGCACAGATTGGTTTTCTGTTAAACCACCAACCCGTCTATACACCCACTCATCCACACCGACCAACCTTTCCTTTCGTGTTTGCCTTGACCGGATACTTTGGGATTTTGTCAATGAGGCCCTTTATCTACTTTCCCCAGAGGCAGGTGAACCATTTTTATGTCTCTGTGTCCAGTATGAGGGTAGTTAGTTTTAGATAGTTTTGCGAGTCAATGCTAACTAGCCCAATGACTGGAAGTCTATTGACATCTGCTAGCACCAATTTTATAGATTGGGTATATCATATACTATGGGTGCCATGCACTGAGGAAACCATTCATTTAAATTACATCAGTGGAATGACAGGCCATGACAATTTTATTTTCTTGTGAAGTGGTGGGGCTAATTAAACCTTGTTGTACCATTTTAGAGCACAGTTTAGATAGAGGTGTGAGCAAGTAACTTGTTTATGGGAATTTCACACTCAAAGCTAGATCTCTAACACCAAATCCTGGGTTGCGATAACAGAAGTGTGACTCCTAGTAGCAACGTGTGGTTTTGATGCATGTGTTGTTTTCAGTGTGACGACATGTTAAGTAATCCATTAGCAACAGTGAGGCTACACTGGTAGGTGGTAAACGTTGCACTTTGCAAGGTTGCCTACATGTTTGCTTTTACACCAAACGCTGGTGAATAGCTGTGTCCCTGATTTTGATGTTGTTAATGGTGAACTTAATAGCTCAGACATACCGGTAGGATGGTCAAACGTTTGCCTGCCGACAGCACTTAGCACCTCTGAAGAGAGTGTTGGCAGTCAATCTCTTTTGTTTTCACATAGCAAAGACCTTGAAGTCGTCAGCCATACTCCAACCTAGAAGGTGGCAGTATTGTTGTTTGCATATTCATGTGTTGCTTAGTTTATGGTTTAGATTACAATGTTAGCTACCTAACTGCGCCAATGTTGCTATTTTACTAGCCAGATGGCCACAGCTAGATAACTACCTAGCAAGATGACAAAGAAATAATACAATTCACTCTCCCATACCATAATCCCATACTGCCAGTGTCAGCCCAAACGAATCCATTGTGATTTAATTATAATGTCAATACTAGCTACAMTGTTAGCTAGCTTACAGGAAGTATTTAGTGTTGTGTGCATTGCGTCTGTGCACTTAGCTAGCTACCATCCCATAGCCTACATTGCATATGAAGTGTGACTGGCTCATACATTTTTTCCCTTTTGGTTGTCACTCCTTTTGGTTCCCCCACATGGGGGTTTGTGCTCTCTGTTTTGCGCAAAGTAAGGTTGTTGGCCTCTGACAAGCATTACTATTCTACAAGTAGAAACMGCAAGTTCGTCACTAACGGGTCGGCACGCGGCAGGTACGCTTTTGTTCTAGGAACAACCTCCCACTGTGATAAGTACCTATCGGCAGTCTATCGGCAGGGAGATCCCCGGTGTGTTTCATGCTTACTTAACTGGGAGTTGTCACTCCCAGTAAGGCTGATACTAAAAAATAAAAAATAAACATAAGGCCTATTTACTGGACATGTGAATCATGTTAACCTACTCACAAAATGTGGCATAGAAACAGTTTGAAAGCATTCGGTTCACACTCAATTTGCAAAGACGATGCGTATACCTTACCCCATCACTTACCACATGTTCAAACCTCTCCCCAACCTCTCTACGTTCTTTTTTTCAGCAAGAAGAGGAAGTGGCTCATTGGTGTAGCACAAAAGCTAGCTGTCCAATAAAGTGAGAAGGAGACAGATAAAAGAGATGAAGAGAAAACTGAGAGGACGAGAGGTGCGAAAAAGGACACTTTTACTGCTGTATGTTAATTGAAGCAATTCCAAAACAGATACCAAAATACCCTGAGGCCTGAAAGAAAAAGGGTTAAAAGAAGAGCTAGAAGTTGYGGAAGGGGGACGTTATGGTGTAAAACAGCTGTTCTTTACAACGACCCCAGTCCCTCAAGAAAGGCATGGAGACGAAGGACACATTTAAGGCTTAAAGTGTTTTTGTTTCTGTATAATATTCTGTAAGCCAGAAGACCAAAGCTTAGGTTAGGACTATTCTAACCACGAACATTCTAACTACTAACAATTCTAACTACCAACATTCTGTTTCGGTATAGTAAGATTTTATCAGTAGAATAAAAAAAATGTTTTACTCACTGTCATTATGGAGACCACCTGTCGAGTTTAATAACTTGTTCAACGCAACATAACATGCAGTCCACAGTCAATATGATGCTGCTTATCACTAGATTTTTGCATTTGTTAGGTTAAAAACATTGGAACAAATCAGCAATTGATTGTTTGGTTTCGTCAATGTGCCTCTCATGACTCTTAAGCAAGGATTTCTCAAAACTCAAATGTTCAAGACGACTGCTCTCCCTCATTAAAACCAGCAAACACCACAGGGGGCCAAGTTGCAAAGATGGCAGGTAATTTCACACTTGTGAGAGTGGGATGATTGCAGTTTATTTTCTTTATCGAGGTATTTTTGGTTATTTTAAGGTCTCTCTTGAGTCCTGTGTCTTGGCCATTTTTAGGCCTGACTTAAATCTCTGTATCAGTGTTTTGTTCTCCCAACCTCCTGCTGTAGACCTAGCCGTATGACAAAGAGCTGTTTACACTAATGGCCCTGCTAGGCCTTTCACTACAGAAACAAACAGCAGTGGGGGGGAAGTCAATAGAATTGAACATTTTGACATTTTTCCACATGCTCTCAAAACCAATATTGACCAAGCTCCCCTGCGTGGCCGCCTTTAGTCCAGAAGCTTGGCATACAAATCAAGCCAATGCAGTCCGAGCTACAGGCCGCCAGTCAAGGGGAGACGGAAACAATGGCCTTCCCAGGATGGGGCTCTCTCTCCGGCCACTGTCCCTGGGCTCAAGCTGGTCCACAGAAGCATGCTCTATGAAATTCTTGACGACGTCCCGCCTGCTTTAACGATTCACTCTGAGTGGGCCGATTGTGCCTGTACCTTGGACCCTGCTGATGTGTGAGGTGAACAAGAGGAAGGGGACAGTGGGGGCACTCGCATGTGCAGGACAACCCTGTAGTGGATAGTACTTCTTAAAGGCCACATTACAATCAATTACAGCTTAATGAGTGGGGAGTTGGACTAGTAACTTGTTGCTCGGGATGGGTGTTTATAGACATACACAGCTGGTGGAAACATCAATAATCTCCGAAATAACTTCAGACTGAAGGCTAGGGAGCAGCGTGAAGCTCCTGAGTGTGTGGCTGGCTGTCTTTGTCTGAAGTCTTCAACCGCATCACCAACACATACTCTATCTTCTCTAAGAATCCACAACCGAGAGAAGTAATAATAATATACAGCTTCATGCTGCAGACATGCTCACTTCTCACCTATGCTAAAGGACTGTTTTGCTAGCACAGACTGGAATATGTTCCGGGACTCATCTGATGGCATTGAGTAGTATACCACATCAGTCACTGCCTTCATCAATAAGTGCATTGATGACGTTGTCCCCACAGTGACCGTGCATACATACCCCAACCAGAAGCCATGGATTACAGGCAACATCCGCTCTGAGCTAAAAGGTAGAGCTGCCGCTTTCAAGGAGCGGGACTCTAACCCGGACGCTTATAAGATATCCCTTTATGCCCTATGACGGACCATCAAACAGGCAAAGCGTAAATACAGGACTAAGATTGAATCCTTCTACTCCGGCTCCGACACTCGTCGGAGGTGGCAAGGCTCGCAAACTATTACGGACTACAAAGGGAATCCCAACCACGAGCTGCCCAGTGACACAAGCCTAACAGACGAGCTAAATTACTTCTATGCGTGCTTTGAGGCAAGCAACACTGAAGCATGCATGAGAGGACCAGCTGTTCCAGACAACTGTGTGATCACYCTCGCCATAGCCGATGGGAGTAAGACCTTTAAACAGGTCAACATTCACAAGGCTGCATGGCCAGACAGATTACCAGGACGTTTACTCCAAGCACGCTCTGACCAACTGGCAATTGTCTTCACTGACATTTTCAACATGTCCCTGGCCTAGTCTGTAATACCTACATAGTTCCTGTGACCAAGAACACCAAAGTATTCTGCTTAAATGACTACCAAACCATAGCACTCACGTCTGTAGCCATGAAGTGCTTTGAAAGGTTGGTCATGGCTCACATTAATACCATCATCCCAGAAACCCTGGAACCACTCCAATTTGCATACCGTCCCAACAAATCCACAGATGATGCAATCTCTATTACACTCAACACTGCCCTTTCCCACCTGGACAAAAGGAACACCTTTGTGAGAATGCTGTTCATTGACTACGGCTCAGCGTTCAACACCATAGTGCCCTCAAAGCTCATTACTAAGCTAAGGAACCTGGGACAAAACACCTCCCTCTGCAACTGGATCCTGGACTTCCTGACGGGCCGCCCCCAGGTGTTAAGGGAAGGCAACAACACGTTTGCCATGCTCAACACGGGGGCCCCTCAGGGGTGTGTGCTTAGTCCTCTCCTGTACTCCCTGTTCATCCATGACTGCGTGGCCAAGTACGACTCCAACACCATCATTAAGTTTGCCGACAACACAACGGTGATAGGCCTGATCACCGACAATGATGAGGCAGGGAGGAGGTCAGAGACCTGGAAGTGTGGTGCTAGGACAACAACCTCTCCCTCAACGTGATCAAGACAAAGGAGATGATCGTGGATTACAGGAAAAGGAGGGCCGAGCACGCACCCATTCTCATCGACGGAGCTTCAAGTTCCTTGGTGTCCACTTCACCAACAAACTATCATGGTCCAAACACACCAAGACAGTCGTGACAAGGGCACAAGAATGCCTATTTCTCCTCAGGAGACTAAAAATATTTGGCATGCGTCCTCAGATCCTCAAAAATGTCTACAGCTGCACCATCGAGAGCATCCTGACTGGTTGCATCACTGTATGGTATGGCAACTGCTCGGCCTCCGACCGCAAGGTGCTYCAGAAGGTAGTGCGTCCGGTCCAGGATATCACTGGGGCCAAGCTTCCTGCCATCCAGGACCTCTATACCAGGCGGTGTCAGAGGAAGGTCCTAAAATTTGCCAAAGACTCCAGCCACCCCAGTCATAGACTGTTCTCTCTGATACCGCACGGCAAGCAGTAACAGAGCTAGGTCCAAAAGTCTAGGTCCAAAAGGCTTCTTAACAGCTTCTACCCCCAAGCCATAAGTCTGCTGAACAGCTAATCAAATGTCTACCTCACATATGTCAGAGTCAAGGCCCGCGGCCACATCCGGCCCGCGAGAAGGTTTTTTACGGCCCCTGGGATGATCTTGATTTATTATTAGAACCGGCCCGCAGACCGCAGCAAGCCGGCAGCCCGCAGATCTTTTACACGCACCAATACTACATTTCCCACAATGCAACGGTGACGCACCGAGCAGTAGGCTGCTTCATTTCAATATTTATTGGCACAGCAGTCGTCAGCATCACAGTAAAATTAACTTTCAGATACCATCAAAAATGGCAAAACGGAAGGTGGACACTGAGAACCGGGGGTTTCAAACAAGGTGGGAGTCGGAGTATATGTTCACGGAGGTAGCTGGAAAACCTGTGTGTCTTCTGTGTGGAGAAAGTGTGCGGTACTGAAAGAGTATAATCTGAGACGACATTATGAAACGAAACACACGCGGAAAAAACAAGAATATGGACATGGAACAAAGGCTACAAAAGGCAGAGGAATTAAAACGAGGCCTCAAATCTCGACAGGCTCTGTTCAAAAAAGCCAAATCACAAGGCCAGGCTGCTGTCAAGGCCAGTTTTATTTTGGCAGAAGAGATCGCTAAATCAGCCCGGCCATTTACGGAGGGGGATTTCATCAAAAACTGCATGATTAAAGTTTGTGACGAAGTTTGCCCAGAAAAAAGGCAACTCTTTTAAATGTGAGTCTGAGCAGAAACACCATTGCGAGAGAGTAGACCAGTTGTCCATCAATCTAAAAGAGCAGCTTGTGAAAAGGGAAAAGATTTCATTGCATATTCCTTGGCTGTGGATGAGAGCACCGACATTTCTGACATTGCCCAGTTGTCAATTTTCATCCGCGGAGTGGACTCCAGCCTAAGCGTGACAGAGGAGTTTTTGGCTTTACGTCCTATGCATGGCACAACTACGGGGCATGATTGTATGAAGAGGTGTCAAGATGTGTAAATGAGATGGAGCTGCCTTGGGAAAAACTCGTGGGTTGACAACCGACGGAGCACCTGCGATGTGTGGACACAGGAGCGGACTGGTGGCGAAGATACGGGAAAAGATGCAAGAGGAAAACGCGACAGGTGAGCTGACAGCTTATCATTGTATCATACACCAGGAAGCGTTGTGCGTAAAGCCTTGAAAATGGAGCATGTAATGAGCATCATCACGCGCACAGTTAACTTTATCAGAGCCAAAGGTTTGAATCACCGCCAGTTCAAGGCATTTCTGACGGAGTTAGAAACGGAGCATGGTGATTTGCCTTATCACACAGAGGTGCGATGGCTAAGCCAGGGAAAGGTGCTTCAAAGATGTTTCGAGCTTCGTGAGGAGATTTGTCTGTTCTTGGACAGCAAAGGGAAAGACACAACACAACTCCGAGACGAAATGTTTCTGTGTGAAATGGCTTTTCTGTGTGACATTACGAGTCATCTGAATGCAATGAACTGGCAGCTGCAGGGTCGGGATCATGTCATCTCTGATATGTACAGTACAGTGAAGGCATTTAAAACCAAACTGACTCTGTGGGAGACGCAGATGCGGAAAGAAAATTTGAGGCCACTTTCCCAGCTGCCAGACCATGAAAGAGAAGCTCTCTACCAGTGCGTTCCCGACGCACAGTTGGCTGATAAAATAGGTATGCTTGCCGCTGACTTTCGACGCCGATTTGCTGACTTTGAAGCACAAAAAAGCAGGTTGGAACTGCTCGGTAACCCATTTGCTGTTGACGTGGAAAGCTCACCACCAAACCTCCAAATGGAGTTGATTGACCTCCAATGCAATGATGCACTGAGGGCAAAATATGCGGCAGTGGGTGCTGCGGAGTTCGCCGTTTCCTCCCCGACACAATGCCCCAGCTGCGCATCCAGGCTGCTCAAACGTTGTCTATTGTTTGGCAGCACATACCTGTGTGAACAACTGTTTCCTTTGATGAACCTGAACAAAACATCACACAGAAGTCGACTTACTGCTGAACACCTCCACTCAATTCTGAGGATTTCCTCAGCTCAGAGCCTTACCCCGAACATTGATGAACTTGTGGAAAAGATGGGACACCACCAAGTATCACCCTCACCTCAAACAAGTGAACATTACTGTGCAATCACATATTTAGAGTTTTTACTCAGTTCAAGTTTAAAAGTTAAAGTTTAATATTTGTTTTCACTGCATGTTACTTCTCCTTAAACAAAGTGTTGTTTTTGATTAATAGATTTTTGCACTTTATTTTATTGTATTTCAATCCAATTATATTTTAAAAATATTTCAGTTGAGTGGATGATAGAAAATTGCTATTATTGTTTTTTCTTTGAAGTAAATTTAGCCCACTTTTGCTAAAATAGAAAATATAGGCTACTGATGGTGCCTTGAATACCGGTTTCTTTCATTTAATGTTCATGTTATGGGGATTTTTATATAAAGGAAATTTGTCTTTTGTGTCTGTTGAAAATTAAAGATTACTGACAGAGCCATAAGAAAATATTGCTTATTTATCTGATCATATTGGAATATATTTGTTAGGTTTTCAGTAGGTTCAATTAGGTTCACTAGACTATATGCGTCATTTAAAAATTTTTCAATGAACATTCGAACAGTCCGGCCCTCGGACTTTTGTAGCTAAATTTTTTTATTTTTGGCCCTCTGTCCATTTTGACATTTGACACCCCTGGTCTACCTGGACCATTTGCATTGACCTCCCCCTCCTTTTTTTTATGCTGCTGCTACTCGCTGTTTATTATCAATCATCAGGTTTGCAGACGACACAACAGTAGTAGGCTTGATTACCAACAAATACGAGACAGCCTACAGGGAGGAGGTGAGGGCTCTCGGAGTGTGGTGCCAGGAAAATAACTCTTCACTCAACGTCAACAAAACAAAGGAGATGATCGTGGACTTCAGGAAACAGTAGAGGGTGCACCCCCCCCCCCCTCCCATCCACATTGATGGGACAGCAGTGGAGAAGGTGGCAAAGCCTTCAAAGTTCCTTGGCGTACACATCACTGACAAACTGAAATGGTCCACCCACACAGACAGTGTGGTGAATAAGGCTCAACAGGAGGCTGAAGAAATGTGGCTTGTCACCTAAAACCCTCACAAACTTTTACAGATGCACAATTGAGAGCATCCTGTCGGTCTGTATCACCGCCTGATACGGCAACTGCACAGCCCGCAACCGCAAGGCTCTCCAGAGAGTGGTGCGGTCTGACCAATGCATTACCGGGGTCAAACTACGCTCCCCCAGGACGCCTACAGCACCCGATGTCACAGGAAGGCCAAAAAGATCATCAAGGACATCAACCACCCGGCCACTGTCTGTTCACCACCCCAATCATCCAGAAGAACAGGTCAGTACAGGTGCATCAAAGCTGGGACCGAGAGACTGAAAAACAGCTTCTATCTCAAGGCCATCAGACTGTTAAACAGCCATCACTAGCACATTAGAGGGTGCTGCCTATAGACATCACTGGCCTCTTTAAGAAATGGAACACTAGTCACTTTGATAATGTTTACATATCTTGCATTACTCATCTCATACAGTATGTATATACTGTATTATATACTATTCTACTGTATCTTAGTCACTTTAATAATGTTTACACATCTTGCGTTACTCATCTCATATGCATATACTGTATTCTATATTATTCTACTGTATCTTTGTCCATGCCGCTCTGACATCGCTCGTCAATATATGCCTATATTCTTAATTCCATTCCTTACTTAGATTTGTGTGTATTGGGTATATGTTGTGAAATTGGATATTACTTGTTCGATTTTACTGCACTGTCAGAGCTAGAAGCACACGCATTTCACTACACCCGTAATAACATCTGCTAAAAACGTGTATATGACCAATAAAATGTGATTTGATTTATCTATGCATAGTCACTTTACCCCTACCTACATGTACGTATTTCCTCAATTACCTCGACTAACTTGTACCCCCGCACATTGACTCGGCACCGGTACCCCCTGTATATAGTCTCGTTATTGTATTTTATTGTTGCTTTTTTATTTTTTACTTTAGTTTATTTAGTAAATATTTTTCTTAACTCTTATTAGTCTTAAAACTGCATTGTTGCATAAGGGCTTGTAAGTAAGCATTTCATGGCAAGGTCTACACCTGTTGTATTTGACGCATGTGAAAAATAAAAATTAGATTTGATTCATGGTCTAAGTAGGGTCATGTTTTTATCCTTTAACAATTAACTAGATTATCGTGGTTGTATCGTGATTGGTTGTGTGGTGATGGTTACGGGGTTTATGCTAACAAGATTGATGCTATGATGCAAACAGGGGTGAGGTGACGGGGGGACAGGGGGGGGGTCATGTGGAGAGCGCAAACAGAGAGCCTTGGGCCATCAGCCGGGAGAGCATTCATAAACATAGCAATCAGCCAGTTGTTCTGTACTTTCACCATGGGGCTAAAGGAGTGTGTTNAGGGTTCTCATGCTGGGGGGCCCAGCTGGAGAACATGTCCTCAGGGCCCTCTTTACCTGTGAAGCCTCAAACTCTGGGGAGGAGGTTCTGCGCTCCTCCTCTGTAAGGAGGGGGGCTTGAGAAGGTGAAGGAGTGTGTGAAGGGGGAGGGTCAGGCCTGAGGGATGGCTACAGAGATGAAGGATCTCCTAAACTCAGAAACAGTATTTCAAACCTCTCTGTGAAATCTTACAAATGATTTC
Organism: Salvelinus sp. IW2-2015; assembly: GCF_002910315.2. Classification (NCBI taxonomy): domain Eukaryota; kingdom Metazoa; phylum Chordata; class Actinopteri; order Salmoniformes; family Salmonidae; genus Salvelinus; species Salvelinus sp. IW2-2015. Next base: position 314,801 of record NW_019942567.1, on the reverse strand, counting down.
CCAAACCAAACGGCATTCATGCAAATTGACACAACCCCAACTCTGCAGAACGATATTAAAACGCATCACTCCAGTAAATCTCAGACCAGATGTCACCACATGCACCTCTTTTTAAGTGCTGGCACATTGTGGGGCATTGTGGCAACAGCTGTGCAGACTGACGGACAGGTGTAATGTGTAGCCAACTTATTTTCTGCCTGTCCAAGTGGTCACAACAACGATGAGGCACTTTAATCAAGAGGGACCACAGAGAAACCCTGGACCCCAACCGACTCCCCTCTCCCACCCCTTGTTGTAACCAGCCGCTTCACCTCAGCAACCTTACCCCAGCAGAGAGTATTTAACAATATTGTGTGGCTGTCCAAGAGGTTCCCCTATAATGTACCCTCCAGCTCTGTAACCTCTCACAATATCTCTACCCCCTTCTAGGTTGATATTACAACACAGTGGGAGTTCTGTGAAAGTGGAGGAGGAAAAAAGGGTTGTTCTCAGGGCGAGCTGGCATTTTCCCAGGCTGCAGTGAGGGCAAGTTTTGCTCCCAGCATGCCCTGCTCTCTGTACTTTGATTAAAACTTTGAAGGACACTTGTTCAAGTATATGGTCTTTGTTGCCACCTCCCACCCCCAACTTTGTCTCACGCTTCAGCCTAAGTGCCCACTGTCCACCAATAAGAGGTCACATTCAAAGCTTTTTCACAAGATAAGGGGGGTTGGTTGGGGATGTATCAACACAAATGTAATGGCACAACAATGAGCTGTTGTGTGGGAAAGAACTCTTGCAAAAGATCTTTCGCAACACATTAGATCTGTTCTACCATTACATTTTCAAAGAGATGAATGAAATTGTTTCTTGAAATACAGTACCAGTCAAAKYTTTGGACACCTACTCATTTAAGGGTTTTTCTTTATTTTGACTATTTTCTACATTGTAGAATAATAGTGAATACATCAAAACTATGTGATAACACATATGGAATCATGTATTAACCAAAAAAGTGTTTTAAAAAAATAAAAATGTATTTAGATTTTAGTTTCTTCAAATAGCCAACCTTTGCCTTGATGACAGCTTTGCACACGCTTGGCATTCTCTCAACCAGCTTGAGGTTAGTCACCTGGAATGCATTTCAATTAACCGGCGTGCCTTGTTAAAAGTTAATGTGTGGAATTTCTTTCCTTCTCAATGCATTTGACCAATCAGTTGTGACTAATACAGAAGATAGCCATATTTGGTAAAAGACCAAAGTCCATATTATGAAAGAATAGCTCAAATAAGCAAAGAGAAACAACAGTCCATCAATCTTTAAGACATGAAGGTCAGTCAACAGGAACATTTCAAGAACTTTGAAATGTTCTTCAAGTGCAGTCGCAAAAAACAATCAAGCACTATGATGAAACTGGCTCTAATGAGGACCTCCACCGGAATTGAAGACCCAGAGTTACCTCTGCGTGCAGAGGATAATTCATTAGAGTTTACCAGCCTCAGAAATTGCAGCCCAAATAAATTCTTCACAGAGTTCAAGTAACAGACACATCTCAACATCAACTGTTCAGAGGAGACTGCGTGAATCAGCATTCATGGTCGAATATGCTGCAAAGAAACCACTACTAAAGATGAAGAGACTTGCTTGGCCAAGAAACACGAGCAATGGACCTTAGACCGGTGGAAATCTGTCCTTTTGTTGATGAGTCCAAATTTGAGATTTTTGGTTCCAACCGCCGTGTCTTTGTGAGACGCAGAGTAGGTGAATGGATGATCTCCGCATGTCTAGTTCCCACCYTGAAGCATGGAGGAGGAGGTGTGATGGTGCTTTGCTGMTGACACTGTCTGTGATTTATTTAGAATTCAAGGCACACAACCAGCATGGCTACCACAGCATTCTGCAGTAATACGCCATCCCATCTGGACGAGCATTTGTTTTTCAACAGGACAATGCACAAACACACCTCCAGGCTGTGTAAGGGCTATTTGACCAAGAAGGAGAGTGATGGATTGCTGCAGATGACCTAGCCTCCACAATCACCAAACCTCAACCCAATTTAGATGTTTTGGGATAAGTTGGACCGCAGTGGAGGAAAAGCAGCCAACAAGTGCTCAGTATATGTGGGAACTGCCAAGAGTGTGCAAAGCTGTCATCAAGGCAAATGATGGCTACTTTGAAGAATCTAAAATCTAAAATATATTTTGATTTGTTTAAAACTTTGTAGTAGTAATCACTACTTGATTCAATATGTGTTATGTTATAATTTTGATGTCTTCACTATTACTCTACAATGTAGAAAACAGTAAAAATAAAGAAAGACCTTTGCATGAGTAGGTGTGTCCAAACTTTTGACCGGTACTGTACATCATCGTTGACTGTGCATCACAGTGGGGGTAAAAACCCAGATTGTTACGAGAGACTACAAATGAGAAGGGACTGGGAGCTATTGTCTGGCAGGTGTTTCTTTCTCTTCGCCTCTGTCTTCTTTATCCTTGTGATGACTGGAAGTGTAAATGATTACATCAAAGACAACAGCATGCCCATACCTCGCTGGGTTATGTGAATATGTATTTTGCATGTCTCAGCAGTGAGATGTATAGGCTAATACAGTGTGCCGTTTGTGAGCATGCATGCACAGTACCCAGGGCCGGCACCAGACATAAGCTACCTAAATGGTCGGTTCGGGCCACCGGACGATAGGGGCCCCAGACTATTCTCACTCAGATATCATATTAACATGGCATAAGTTATTACAAAATGTGTAGAATTGCAGGAATCTTGCTTTAAAACTGCAAAAAAAGTTATCTCTGACCAATGGCAAAATTTGTAGAATTGCAGGAAATTTGTTATAAAATTGCTACATTTTATCTCCGTCCCATGGCAAAATGTGTAGAATTGATGGAAATGAACTGCAGGAAGTTACTTTTTTTGTCACTGGAGTTCAAGGCAGTGGCTGACCTCTGACCCCTTCCTTTTGCCACAGCCAATTAAAGGCCCAATGCAGACGTTGTTATCTCATTATCAAATCATTTCTGGGTAACAATTGCCTTACTGTGATTGTTTTCAATTAAAATGGTCAAAATAAAACAAACAATTGCTTCTTAGCAAKAAGCCATTTCTCAAGCAAGAATRTTGCTAGGACTGTCTGGGAGAAGTCTGAGTTGGGAGGGAAAACTGAAAACCAGCGGTTATTGGCAGAGAGGTTTGGAACTCACTTTCTTATTGGTCTATTAACTAATMTAGTGTCTGGTGATGTTACCAGGCAGGCCAAAARTCCATCACACCAAATCAAGCTYAAATTTCAGGRGGCCTTTTCAAACAGCTCTTACACTAAATGGGCATTATCAATTTCACAGTATTATTCCAACCTCAGAGTGTGGACATACACACTGAGTGTACAAAACATCAGGAAGAACTTCCTAATATTGTGTTGCCCCCCCCCTTTTGCCCTCAGAACAGCCTCAATTCGTTGGGGCATGGACTCTACAACGTGTCGAAASCGCTCCACAGGGATGATGGCCCATGTTGACTCCAATGCTTCCCACAGTTGTGTCAAGTTGGCTGGATGTCCTTTGGGTAATGGACCATTCTTGATACACAGGTGAAACTGTTGAGCGTGAAAAACCCAGTAGCGTTGCAGTTCTTGACACATTCAAACCGGTGCGCCTGGCACCTACTACCATACCCCGTTCAAAGCCACTTAAATCTTTTGTCTTGCCCATTCACCCTCTGAATGGCACACATACACAATCCATGTCTCAAGTGTGAGTACAGTGGATTTAACATGTGACATCAATAAGGGATCATAGCTTTCACATAGATTCGCCTGGTCAGTCTGTCATGGAAAGAGCAGGTGTTCCTAATGTTTTGTATACTCAGGGTATATAAAACACAAGAAAATCACATTTCTGACTGCACTGGGCCTTGAAGCAGGCGAACACATCGGGACGTGACTTTCTGTTATGGCAACAACAACAAAAAAGCATAAAGATATAATGCAAAACTACTTGTCTGTATCTCATAAACGAGATGAACAGAAAGGAATTTATTTTAGGCTGATCAACAAAAACAACAAAAACCCACAAGCAAATAAGTTTCAACCTGCCTCTTGTTATCAGAGCCCTTCGCTTGCCCCAGGACACCATCTAGTGAAGTCTCTTTCCCTGGAAAGTGCTCTCTGCTAGACCTGGGGGCTAAAGCTGGAGCATTTYTCAGGGAGCCACCTTTATTATCCTGTGAAGAGTGGCTGCTTCYATGCAAATTCTTCCACACTTTCAATTGGGGGGAAAATAAAGAATTGACTGTCTGGCCTGTGTTAATTTAGCTGCTTTTCATGACCTCTTGATCGAAACCAGTGTAAAACGTCTGAAGTGGTAGTGCAAAGAATGCGCCATTCAGACTGGCGTCTCAACATTCACTGATGACAGGGAACACACCTACATCAATCAACTGGGCTTAAATCAAGCATCGTCAGTGAGGTAACGTTTACTCTAGTGTGGAGGTCCTGTCGGCTGTCGCTAGCAACTGATAAGCTAATGCTGTTCTGATGCCAAATCAACAGGAAGTAAACAGCCTCCAACCAGGGAGGAAATACAGGGCTGTCAAACCACAGATAAGGTTTCAGTTACTCCGTTTACTGGGAGTTGATTGGTGGGTCGGGCTTGAGCCCTGTTTGACCCTGCTCTATATGATTGAGTTCTAGAGAGGCGGTGGGAGGGGGTTGTCCCAGGGAGATCCCCACTCAGGGCAACAAAGCAGACACCCACTCTCACCACCAGACTGTGACTCAGAGCCAGAGGGCAGGGATGGCAGAGAGAGATACACAGGCCGATTGACTCATGAGAGCTCCTAAAGACAGATGCTGGGTGTGTAGTGTACTATGTGGTACTCTACTGCACTGCACACCTGGGTTCAAATAACATTGTTTCTATCACATACTTGGAGCATTGGCTTGAGTCTGCCTGGAGTGCCAGATGGGCTGGATTTGCACTACTCAGACGATCCCATTCATTCCATCCCGCCAGGCAAGCGCAATTAAGCGCAGCTGAAGTATTTGAAAGAAAACAAAATGTTATTTGAACCCAAGTCTGCCGTYGTGTACTAGATGTAGACAGACTGATTTAGTGGCTGGTTCAGACAGAGCTCCAGCCTATACGTCATTCTCTTTCCCAACTGTTAAGCAAAGCCATACAGTAGACTTCCTGAAAACATCACATAATGGTAATGTCTCAGACTTTTGCCAGCCAGGCAGTTTTGCCCACACTCATGCCTAGGTGTTCAGTCGCAGAAGCCCTGATGTCGTCATGTCGGCGAATACATATCTAGGCTACACTCAGCTGGTTCACTGAAAAAGTATGTATGTAGCCACTACCTACAACCATTAGTAATAACATTATTACCCCTGAAGAATATACAAAGCATTTAAACAAAAAAAACTAGAAGAGAAAGGTAAGCAGTATATCAAGTACAGTATATGTATATATTTTAAAGGTATTTTTACCTACTAACACGTTACTGATGTTCCTGCATTTCTTGCACTCACATTTTCCTTGTCTTTCTAGCACTGATTTTGCAGATAGTGGCTATTGTGAACAAGCTTACTTCTTGAAATGATTGTGATATGTGTTTTTTTTACCTACCTTAGTTGAATGCACGGATTGTCTCTCGGGATAAGAGAATCTGCAATATGACAAAAATGAAAATAATTTAACATAATCTGTCTTGTGTATTTGGTCCTTGAATCATACTGTTGGAATAACAGCTGGACAAGAATACCGAAACTCAGCATCTGCTCAAGATGATGTCATTAACAATAGTCTGGTTTGAGGGCTTAAAATTTAGCTAACGATTTTGCACAACTCTTCTGTGTACAGTACAAGTGTCTGTCAGAGTGTGTGCATGTGTGAGGTCTTTTGAACATACAGTACTCAAACAGTCAGGACTGAAATAAAAGTGATTTTCTCAAGTTTAAAGATTTGACCTCCCTACCTTGTTCATTTTGTGACATTTGGCAATTGTTTCTGTCATTTTTGGCCTTTTCATCGGAAAATGTCGAAACAACAACAGCCACGAGTCACAAAAGAGCAGGCCTCTACTAAAGCCTCGGGCTCACCGGACACGGACTCTGACCCCCCCCCCCCCGACCTAGCCAAGGTAATGGCGGCACAGACGGTGCTGGCTAAGGTGGAGTCACTATCCACTGACCACAAATAGCCACTCTCGCCAATGAGGAAAACACAAAAATCGACTCCGTTAAAGAAGACTTGGTGAAACAGGACACCCGTCTGAATAGCCTGGAATGTGGCACTAATACTAACTTCAACAAAGCGGTGACACTGGAAGAGCAAGTCACCCGGCTATCATCAGATGTCGTCAAATTTACTTCCAAGGTCGAGGACCTCGAGAACAGGCAGTGCCGGGGGAACGGTCGCATTTTCAGTGTGAGAGAGGGACTCGAGACCGTAGGTGGATCGTGGCCTACCCTGTTCATAGCCAAACTGCTACAGGAAATTATTGGCATCGATTACTCGCCCACCCTTGACCGTGCACTGAAAAATGGGAAGCCGCCCAGACCCATCGTAGTCAAATTCCACTACCTTCAGGAGAAGGTGGATATCCTCCGTAAGGCATCACGACCGGCTCCCATCACCCACGACGGCCAGAAGATTCACATTTACCCGGACTACACAGCGGCAGTCATGAAGAAGAGGTCAGCTTCTGCCCCTGACCCTACACTAGCAATGCTAAAGCGGCTAAGAACTAACTAGTGAAGTCATTTCTTGATTAGAAACATGCCTCCACCCTGATGCCAAAAAAGGACTATTCTTCCCAAACTTAACATTAGGAACAATTTATTTATTTATTTATTTAACTAGGCAAGTCAGTTAAGATCAAATTCTTATTTACAATGACGGCATACACTGGCCAAACCCAGACCAATTGTTTCCCCACCCTATGGGACTCCCAAACATGGCCGGTTGGGATACAGCCTGGATTTGAACCAGGGTGTCTGTAGTGACGCCTCTAGCACTGAGATGCACTGCCTTAGACCGCTGCGCCACTCAGGAGCCCGAGTGATGCAGCGAGTGACAATATAGTTAGAATTTTATTTACACTAGATGGCACAAAGCTTTTACCAACTAGCGGCCGCTGGATAGCCCCGGTGCTAGGTGTTGTGGTACTAATTAGCCTAGTTGCTACCTAAGGCTAGCCACTGAGCTCTCTTTCCATGCATTAATAAGATACCATACTAACATACTGTGAGCATGTTTAATACCTACAAGTTTGTACTGCCAACGGACCATATGTATTTTTCTTTATCAGGTATGCAGGTAAYACCCAGATGCAGACAATGTCGAATTAACAATAGTTTAATAATCCAACAGGGGCAGGCATTACACAGGTCAAGGCAGGCAGGGGTCAGTAAACCAGAGGTGGGGCAACGGTACCGGACGGCAGGCAGGCTCAGCAGAGGTCAATAATCCAGAGGTGGGACAAAGGTACAGGTCGGCAGGCAGGCTCAGGATCAGGCAGAGTGGTCAGGCAGGCGGGCTCCGAGTCAGGACAGACAAGGGTCAAAACCAGGAGGGCGAGAACAAGAGAGACTGGGAACAGCAGGAGCTGATAACAAAAACCCTGGTTGACTCGACAAACAAGGCAAACTGACAACAGCCAAACAGAGAACACAGATATAAATACACAGGGGATAATGGAGAAGATGGGCGGCACCTGGAGGGGGTGGAGACAATCACAAAGACAGGTGAAACAGATCAGGGTGTGACATTTCTTTACTATTTGACTGGTTGGTATGCCTTGGTGCTTAGTGGCTGCTAGCACGGGACCGCAGGTTGTACAGCTGGTAATTAATACCGCAGGACGGGAATTAATTATCAAGCATTTGCAAGTCATTTTTCGGTGTTCTGGCTTGTTAGGATGTTTAACCCAGTGTTACAATTATACAAATATGCATATTGCATGAGATACATTAGAGAACTGAGGTGGTTCCCTCCAGAATCCCTTCGCTATGTGTGAACTTGATTATGTTTGCCCTGGATTGGTAGCCTAGTGGTTAGAGCGTTGGACTGACACGGTAAAAATCTCTCATTCTTCCCCTGAACAAGGCAGTTAACTCACTGTTCCTAGGCCGTCATTGTAAATAAGAATTTGTCCTTAACTGACTTGCTTAGTTAAATAAAGGTAAAATAAAYTAAATAAAAATAGAGCTRTACTGAGGTTCGGTTTAACATGTTGTATTTTGCTCTAGTCTAGGAGAGGTAGATGCAGCCTTCCAACAGGGGGAAGGCCAGCATAGTGGTCCAAGGTTTTCTTCTGGGTATTTTGTTGTTTTTAGCTGTTTTTTCTTTATATTTTATTACTCTGACCTTTCAGCACACTGGTCATGTGATTGTACTAACATTCATTTGTAATTACTGTGACTATGCCTAATTCACATACTCTAGGCTCCACTTGCTTTATCAGCTGGAACGGAGGGAATGAACCATATGATCAAGAGTAGCCAAGTGTATGCTCATCTTAAGTCTTTAAGTCTGGACATTGTTTTTCTCCAAGAGACCCATCTCCGGGTCCAGCAAACATGATAAACTAAAGAGAGGATGGGTAGACCAAATATTTCACTCCAACTTTGGTGCTAAGTCGAGAGGGGCAGCCGTCCTTATCAGAAAAGGCACCCCGTTTGTCTCCTCCCAAGTAATTTCAGATACTAATGGCAGTTACAGTATTTTATAGTGATGGGGAAATTGTTTAGCCCACAAGTTGTTCTGGCTAACCTTTATGGTCCTAATTGGTATGACGCTCAATTTTTCTCAGACCTCATTGCAACACTTCCCGACCTTAACTCTAGTCATTTGATACTGGGTGGAGATTTCAAATGTGTATTACATCTAAGTCTAGACAGATCCAGACCAATGTCATTTTAAAATCAGGTGCAGGAATCAACTCCTTTCGAGAATCCTATAACTTGTCTGATCCATGGAGGAAGAACAATCCCGCTGCTTAACAGTACTTTTTTTTTCTCCAGTCCACCACTCATACTCTAGGATACATTTTCTCCTGTTGGAGAATAGAATTCTTCCTTTTGTAACTAATAGCCAATATCACAGCATCATTATCTCAGACCATGGCCCTGTCCAGCTAGATATCTGCTTTCTGGACAGTACTGCGTCACAACACTCGTGGCGACTTGACCTACTACAACTGTCCTGTAATGCTCTCATTGATGTATTTTTACAGATCAACTGCACCCCTGACATGTCACATTCTACTGTTTGGGAGTCGTTAAAAGCCTATTCAAGGGGCCAATTATTTCATAGGCAGCGTATGACAATAAACAGTGCACTAAACACTTATCGGAGCTATCTCAACTCATACTAGATGTGGACAACAGATATGCCTCTTCTCCGGCTCCTGAACACTACAAAGAGAGACTGCTACACCAATTGGAATTTGACAATCTTTCCAGTAAACAAACAGAGCAGCTTCTGTTTAAATCGAGGCAGACATTTTATGAACACGGAGAGAAAGCTGGCAATTTGTTATCTCACCAGCTTTGCCAATCCCCTGCTAGCAGCACCATACCTGCAATCTGTGTTGCAGCTGATTTAACTTCTACCAATCAACAATCAATTTAAGCAATTGTACTCTGCTCTTTACTCGTAAGAGGCTCTTCTTGACACACCTCGTGTGCATGTATTTCTAGACAATCTGGACATCCCCTGTCTCAAATCAGKTGATCAAACTAACATGGATGCCTCAATAAGTGATGAAGATACTCTGGCAATCCAGTCCATGCAGAGCGGTAAAGCCCCTGGGCCTGATGGCTTCCCTATTGAATTTTATAAAGATTTCTCCTCTAAACTATCCCCTATCCTCAGCTCAATGTACAATGAAATCCTGTCTAGTCAGAAACTGCCCCAGACAGTTACACAGGTGACTATTTCAGTTTTGCTTAAAAAGGACAAGAATCCCCTAGACTGTGGCTCATACCGCCCTACAAGCCTTTTGTGCTTCGATTATATAATTCTCACTAAGGTCCTCTCGCACCGTTTAGAGACAGTGATGCCTAATATAATTAACTCTGACCAAGCCGGATTTATCTCATGTAGATAATCTTTCTATAATATGCAAAGGCTATTTAATGTTCTTTATTCTGCCCACTGAACTCGACAACCAGAGGTCGTCATCTCTCTTGATGCTGAGAAGGCCTTTGACCAGGTTGAGTGGGAATATCTGTTTACAGTACTAGAAATATTTGGGTTTGGCCTGTCATTCCTTTCTTCAATTAAGATTTTGTACTCGTACCCAGTGGCTTCTGTTCACACCAACAATGTTACCTCCAAAGGCTATTTAATGTTCTTTATTCTGCCCACTGAACTCGACAACCAGAGGTCGTCATCTCTCTTGATGCTGAGAAGGCCTTTGACCAGGTTGAGTGGGAATATCTGTTTACAGTACTAGAAATATTTGGGTTTGGCCTGTCATTCCTTTCTTCAATTAAGATTTTGTACTCGTACCCAGTGGCTTCTGTTCACACCAACAATGTTACCTCCAGCTACTTCCCTCTCCACAGGGGGACCAGGCAGGGTTGCTGTTTATCCCCTTTCCTATTTGATATGGTTATTGCACCTCTTGCTATCGCCCTGTGCGTGGAGGAGAGGATTAAGGGAATACTAAGGGGCAACGTAACTCACAAGGTGTACTTATATGCAGACAATCTTCTTTCATACATCTCTAACCCTGTGGAGTCTATACCCTATCTCTTGGACATGCTACAAGGTTTTGGGACATTAAACCTAACAAAAAGTGTCCTCCTCCCTATTAATCAGTTAGTAGAAGGTATTGGGTATGCCAATTTCCCATTTAAGGTGGAGCATCAGGTCTTTACTTATTTGGAGATGCTCATTTTCACATGCTCATTTATGTCTCTATTCATACATAACTTCAAACACTCCTGGAGCGCACTAAGCAGGATTTCATAATGTGGTCATCTCTTCCCATTTCATTAGCAGGTCACATTCATTCTGTTAAGATGACTGTACTACCTAGGCTTTTGTACTCATTCCAAATGTTTCCCATTTTTCTGCCAAAATTGATGTTCAAACAACTTGACAGCTACATTTCCAACTTCCTTTAGAATAAGACAAATCCACGAATGAGAAAGGTATATCTAGAGAGAGCTAAGCCTCCAGGCCCAATTTCTTTCACTACTACTGGTCAGCAAATATATCTAAATGTGTTTATTGAGTTTCTACATTTGAAAACAAGGATGGTCTAACTTGGGCCATCATGGAGTTACAGTCAAATCTTCCAACTTCTCCTGTCTCGCTCCTGTGCTCCCCATTGCCCATGAACCTAGGCACCCATGTTTTGAATCCCATTGTCAAGAACTCCCATAAAATCTGGTCCCAATTCCCGAAATCTCTTTAGCCTTAAACAAGCAAGTTGCATCTATCCATTAACATCTAATCACCTCTTCCCAGCATCGCAGATTGACACAGCTTTCCAGTTCTGGCAATAGGAATGGTCTGGTGTCTTTTGTGACCTATTTATTGATAACACATTCGTCTCATTCGATGCTCTGAAGGTTAACCATAATATTCCCAACACCCACTTTTTAGATAACTGCAAACTCGCAGCTTTGCCAAAAAACATTTCCCTTCATTTCCACTCGAGCCCACTAAGTGTCCAGTCGAGCGGTGCTTAGATCTTAACTCGTATCTGAAGGGCACAATCTCTAGATTATATGACATATAACAGAACATTCATCCACCTTCCTTGGCAAATACAAAATCTGCAGGGGAGCAAGACATGGGTGGCGAGCTACCCGATGACATATGGCAACACAATATGAAGCGTATCCACACCTCATCATTTTTCATAATACATGGGCCCATTCAGCTCAAAGTTTGCGCCGTCTTCATTACTCAAATGACAGATTGGGAAAAATAAATCCAAATGTTGACCCCAAGTGTTTGAGATGCCACCAGGGTCCAGCGACTGTGGGACACATGTTTTGGTCGTGCCAATCTTTGAGTGATTCTGGGACCCCATTTTCGAGTCATTCTCACATATGTGTAATACAACTGTTAGCCCCAACCCATTCACTGCCATTTTTGGTGTACTTCCTCCTAGACCAGAATGCTACCACGCATCAGGTGAATGCGATAGCATTTACCTTGTTGCTAGGTCGCCGCCTTGTCCTCTTTCACTGGAAGTCTGCAAAGCCGCCCTCCTTTATGCAGTTTGTTAAGGAGGTGATGTCATCTCTGCCTCTCGAGAAGGTGACAAAAGTTTGACTTAACCTGGTCCCCATTAATACAATACGTGGAGAGCCTGTCTTTTACTTAGTGTAGCTTCCATATTTTGGTAAGTAATGTCTGTTCTAGTGGCCATACATTGTGCTGATAATATTCAACTGTAATTATGATACCGATTTTAACTTTTTCCATTGTTTTTTATTCTATTACTGTTTATGTTTTTATCCTATTTCAATAATTTTTCTATGCTATCCTTGTATGATGCCTTGGTGGGCGGGTGGATTGGAGGGAGGGCTGTCTCTTATACACATCTAGATGTGTATAAGAGACAGCTGGGGGATTGAGGGGTTGGGGTTGTTCTGTTTTTTCTGTTCTCATATCTGAAAATCTATAAATAAAGTACAAAAACATATATTTGACTCGTTATTTATGTTGCATGGACAACACATGCACCACAATTCCCCTCATGCACCTTGTTTCACAAAGGACACATTGTGTTAACACCAAGCTGTGTCATGGGTGTCCATCCTGCCCTAGACTACAGTGTTAAGTAATGGGTGGGGTCAGGAGGTCACACAATGGGCCAGTGACTGACACCCCTGCCAGTGACTGACACCCCTGCGAAACGAATGAGTGGATATAATGGCCTTTCTTCCTTGAGCTAAGAAGTGGCATAGCCAGGCACGTGGCACAGGACTGTCAGTCACTTCCTGCATATCTACACAGTCAACTCGGCGGCTCCGGGCTGCTGCTGTATCAGTGGCGACGAGAGACACGCCAAGGACAGACAGTAGCACTCAGTCAGCCTGTGTAGATATGCAGGAAGTGACTGACAGTCCTGTGCCACGTGCCTGGCTATGCCACTTCTTAGCTCAAGGAAGAAAGGCCATCCCTCGGCTGGAAGTGGCGGGCTAGTCGACCCTTTGTCGTCGCATAACTCAACAACCCAAATGTCCACCGGTTGGAGAATGGCTCTTCCCATGGCTCCCAGTATGTTTAACCCAGAGCAAACCGCTCAATGCTTTTCAGAAATCGGCACACAACTAAGAAGCAGACAAAGACGGGGCGATGTTCTAGCCTTCGCTCTGAATCCAATGAATCATTGTTGGTTATTGCTGCAAAACTTCATGGATGCAAGCAAGGACGTTGTTTAGCGTTCATCTAATCATTCTCTACTATCAATCTAAATTAGCCCGCTGGCAAACAGGAACATTGTGGTTGCCTACTGTAGGCGGTCTGAATGATCAACTATATCGTGTAGAAATGGTGGAGCGAATCTTAACCTATTTGAAATGAGTTAATTCCTTTCCACGGGTTACAGAAAGGTTACTGCTCTCAACTAGAGTTATTTTGTACAGGCAGATAAGAGACAATACATTGATACTGTTTTGAATGAGAGTGACATTTGACCTTAAATTATTCATTGATTAAAAACAGAGTACATCAATTTGATTACCATGTCTTAATCTCCTCCATCTCAACACTGAAAGTCACTGATTCCCATGAATCAAGCTGCTTTTCTACGAATGAGTTACGAATGAGTTAAATGCTAATTGCTTCTCAATTCTATAGCTTTGGTGGTGGACCGACCTCTGCTATGTTTCAGAGGTTGTGAAAATGATACAGAAAAGAGCTTAATAGACAGACAGAAAATCTTTCCACAGCTCAGGGAACTGGCAGGTTCAACTAGGATGGTATGTCCTCATCATAATGACTTACTTTAGACGGCGAAAAGATTAGGAAACATCAGCATAGTGACACAAACGGGACCAAGTGTCAGGTCTATAAAAAAAAAATATTGGTAGCATGATATTATTTTAGGCTAGCTATCTTAAAGTGATATCTTTAAGTATTTAACTAATCAGAGCACTCTCTTCAAAACATCTCATCTGAAAAAGCAGATGTATAGAGCTGAGATTGCTGTCTTTCTTTATAACGACACAGGGTGAGACCCAGATGCACACAGGAGGCAGATGGTTTGAGTCTCTGATATTTATTGAAATACAAGTACAGTCGTACTTGTCGTACTGGTTGCATCACTGCCTGGTATGGCAACTGCTCGGCCTCCGATCGCAAGGCACTACAGAGGGTAGTGCGTACGGCCCAGTACATCACTGGGGCCGAGCTTCCTTTCATCCAGGACCTTTATAGCAGGCGGTGTCAGAGCAAGGCCCTAAAAATTGTCAAAGACTCCAGCCACCCTAGTCAGGAACTGTTCTCTCTGCTACCGCATGGCAAGCGGCACCGGAGCGCAAAGTCTAGGCTTCTAAACAGCTTCTACCCCCAAGCCATAAGACTCCTGAACATCTAATGAAATGGCTACCCAGACAATTTGCATGCCCCCCTCTTTTACACTGCTGCTACTCTCTGTTATTATCTATGCATAGTCACTTTAATAACTCTACTAACATGTACAAATTACCTCAATTACCTTTACTAACCGGCGCCAGTGCACATTGACTCTGTACCGGTACCCCCTGTATATAGCCTCGCTATTGTTATTTTCCTGCTGCTCTTTAATTATTTGTTACTTTTATTTCTCATTCTTCTTATTATTATTTTTTTTAACTACATTGTTGGTTAGGGCTAGGCCCCTTTTTTCTCCACTTCCTGCCTGAATGACGTGCCCAAAGTAAACTGCCTGTAGCTCAGGCCCTAAAGCCAGGATATGCATATAATTGGTACCATTGGAAAGAAAACACTGTGGCATGTTAAAATAATGTAGGAGAATATAACACAATAGATATGGTAGGAGAAAAACCAACCAGAATTCATTTTTMTTTTTGAGGGACCAATTCAAGAGAAAGGTCATATTGAAAATTAGCTCCCTGGATGCAATTCCTATGGCTTCCACAGGGTGTCAGCAGTCTATGTTCAAGGTTTCAGGCATGTTTGAGGTGCGCCGTCCTCAAACATTCGCATGGCATGTTTTCCCTGTAATAGCTACTGTAAATCMGACAGTGCAGTTAGATTAACAAGAAGGTAAGCTTTCAGCCAATAAAAGACACTTATATGTACATAAATGTTTAAAATCCATAATATTTATGATTATTTAAAAGAATTGCGCGCCCTCCAGTTTCACTGGAAGTTGTCCCGCTAGCGGGACACCGATCCTTAAGAAGTTTTAGCTTGTAGGTAAGCATTTCACTGTAAGGCCTACACCTGTTGTATTCGGTGCATGTGACAAATACAATTTGATTTGATTTAATCAGATGAACAAATAATAGGTTTTATGATATAACTTATTTATTTTTTTGTAATTGAATTTCGTTTTTTAGATAATACAGAAATATACATATACAAAGACAATAAACAAGTTAAGTTTCCACAAACATAGATCCACTAAACTTGACATGACGTCGACTGGGACTTCAACATAAAGGAAAAAGATTAATAAAGACAAAAACACCAACATACATTTCAACAAAAAAGAATAACATCACATTTGCTCAGACCCACATGTTCCCACCATATTCATATCCATCTTGTCCGTCTCACAATAACACCCCTTCCCATTTCTCATCTTTTAGATATCTCTAGTGCTTGTAACACTTTATGCCATATGGCTTGAAATTGCACTATTTTTCTACATTGAAACCAGTCTGTCTTTTTTATTTTTGGGAATGAAATGAATATTTAAAACTTTGTAACCACTCTTTGCTTAACGCTCAGCCCTGCTACAGTACTGTAGTTCACTAACTAGAGTATATTGTCCATTGAAGTTGTCTCTGGCTCTTTTGATATCAGATTTAGAATGGATAATACGGTTTGTGATAGTTTGAAAGGGTTGGATCCACCTTAGTCCAGGAGTGTTTCCAATTCACATGACCTGACAAGAAAAAACCCTGCCCTATATTCTCTGGCTCCCAATTGGTGCAGCGGTCTAAGGCACTGCATCTCAGTGCTAGAGGCATCACTACAGACCCTGGTTCAATTCCAGGCTGTATCACAACCAGCTGTGATTGGGAGTATCATAGGGAGGTGCACAATTGGCCCAGCGTTGTCTGGGTTAGGGTTTGGCCGGGGAASGGAGTCATTGCAAATAAGAATTTGTTCTGAACTGACTTGCCTAGTTAAATAAAAATAAATATTCATTGCACAAATGAAAAGTGAAGCTACAATCTTTTGTCATCATAGCCTATGAATAGGACCCAGAGTTTTACATTATGTAAACAAAAGTATGTGGTCACCCCTTCAAATTAGTGGATTAGGCTATTTCGGCCAGACCTGTTAATGAAAGGTGTATTTTTTAAATATATTTTTTATTTATTTCACCTTTATTTAACCAGGTAGGCAAGTTGAGAACAAGTTCTCATTTACAACTGCAACCTGGCCAAGATAAAGCAAAGCAGTTCGACACATGTAACAACACAGAGTTACACATGGCGTAAAACAAACATYCAGTCAATAATACAGTAGAAAWATAAGTCTATATACAATGTGAGCAAATGAGGTGAGATAACGGAGGTAAAGGCAAAAAATAGGCCATGGTGGCGAAGTAAATACAATATAGCAATTAAAACACTGGAATGGTGGATTTGACAGTAGATGAGTGTGCAAAGTAGAAATACTGGGTGCAAAGGAGCAAAATAAATAAATAAATACAGTAGGGGAAGAGGTAGTTGTTTGGGCTATTTARAGATGGGCTATGTACAGGTGCAGTGATCTGTGAGCTGCTCTGACAGCTGGTGCTTAAAGCTAGTGAGGGAGATACGTGTTTCCAGTTTCAGAGATTTTTGTAGTTTGTTCCAGTCATTGGCAACAGAGAACTGGAAGGAGAGGCGGCCAAAGGAGGAATTAGCTTTGGGGGTGACCAGTGAAATATACCTGCTGGAACGCGTGCTACGGGTGGGTGCTGCTATGGTGACCAGCGAGCAGAGATAAGGCGGGACTTTACCTAGCAGGGTCTTATAGATGACCTGGCCAGTGGGTTTGGCGACGAGTATGTAGCAAGGGCCAGCCAACGGATGGCACTGTGATAGACTGCATCCAATTTGTTGAGTAGGGTGTTGAGGCTATTTTGTAAATGACATCGCCGAAGTCGAGGATCAGTAAGATGGTCAGTTTTACGAGGGTATGTTTGGCAGCATGAGTGAAGGAGGCTTTGTTGCGAAATAGTAAGCCAATTCTAGATTTAATTTTGGATTGGAGATGTTTTATGTGAGTCTGGAAGGAGAGTTTACAGTCTAACCAGACACCTAGGTATTTGTAGTTGTACACATATTCTAAGTCAGAGCCGTCCAGAGTAGTGATACTGGACGGGCGGGCAGGTGCAGGCAGCGATCGGTTGAAGAGCATGCATTTAGTTTTACTTGTATTTAAGAGCAGTTGGAGGCCACGGAAGGAGAGTTGTATGGCATTGAAGCTCGTCTGGAGGGTTGTTAACACAGTGTCCAAAGAAGGGCCAGAAGTATACAGAATGGTGTCGTCTGCGTAGAGGTGGATCAGAGACTCACCAGCAGCAAGAGCGACATCATTGATGTATACAGAGAACAGTGTCGGCCCAAGAATTGAACCCTGCYGCACCCCCATAGAGACTGCCAGAGGCCCGGACAACAGGCCCTCCGATTTGACACACTGAACTCTGTCGGAGAAGTAGTTGGTGAACCAGGCGAAGCCATCATTTGAGAAAKCAAGGCTGTCGAGTCTGCCGATGAGCATGTGGTGATTGACAGAGTCGAAAGCCTTGGCCAGGTCAATGAATACGGCTGCACAGTATTGTTTCTTATCGATGGCGGTTAAGATATCGTTTAGGACCTTGAGCGTGGCTGAGGTGCACCCATGACCAGCTCTGAAACCAGATTGCATAGCTGAGAAGGTAAGGTGGGATTCGAAATGGTSGGTGATCTGTTTGTTAACTTGGGTTTCAAAGACCTTAGAAAGGCAGGGTATGATAGATATAGGTCTGTAGCAGTTTGGGTCAAGAGTGTCCCCCCCTTTGAAGAGGGGGATGTCCGTAGCTGCTTTCCAATCTTTGGGAATCTCAGACAACACGAAGGAGAGGTTGAACAGGCTAGTAATAGGGGTTGCAACAATTTCGGCAGATAATTTTGGAAAGAAAGGGTCCAGATTGTGTAGCCCGGCTGATTTATGGGGGTCCAGATTTTGCAGCTCTTTCAGAACATCAGCTGACTGGATTTGGGAGAAYGAGAAATGGGGAAGGCTTGGGCGAGTTGCTGTGGGGGGTGCAGTGCTGTTGACCGGGGTAGGGGTAGCCAGGTGTAAAGCATGGCCAGCCGTAGAAAAATGCTTCTTGAAATTCTCAATTATAGTGGATTTATCGGTGGTGACAGAGTTTCCTATCCTGCAGTGGGCAGCTGGGAGGGGGTGCTCATATTCTCCATTGACTTTACAATGTCCCAGAACTTTTTGAGTTTGTGTTTTAGGAAGCAAGTTTCTGCTTGAAAAAGCTAGCCTTGGCTTTTCTAACTGCCTGTGTATATTGGTTTCTAACTTCCCTGAAAAGTTGCATTTCACGGGGGCTGTTCGATGCTAATGGAGAACGCCACAGGATGTTTTTGTGTTGGTTAAGGGCAGTCAGGTCTGGAGAGAACCAAGGGCTATATCTGTTCCTGGTTCTAAATTTCTTGAATGGGGCATGCTTATTTAAGATGGAGAGGAAGGCATTTAAAAAAATAACCAGGCATCCTCTACTGACGGGATGAGGTCAATATCCTTCCAGGATACCCGGGCCAGGTCGATTAGAAAGGCCTGCTCGCTGAAGTGTTCAGGGAGCGTTTGATAGTGATGAGTGGAGGTCGTTTGACCGCTGACCCATTACAGATGCAGGCAACGAGGCAGTGATCGCTGAGATCTTGGTTGAAAACAGCAGAGGTGTATTTAGAGGGCAAGTTGGTTAGGATGATATCTATGAGGATGCCCGTGGTTACGGCTTTGGGGTTGTACCTGGTAGGTTCATTGATCATTTGTGTGAGATTGAGGGCATCAAGCTTAGATTGTAGGATGGCCGGGGTGTTAAGCATGTCACAGTTTAGGTCTCCTAGCAGCACGAGCTCTGAAGATAGATGGGGGGCAATCAGTTCACATATGGCATCCAGAGCACAGCTGGGGCCAGAGGGTGGTCTATAGCAGGCGGAAACGGTGAGACACTTGTTTTTAGAGAGGTGGATTTTTAAAAGTAGAAGTTCAAATTATTTGGGTACAGACCTGGAAAGTAGGACAGAACTCTGCAGGCTATCTCTGCAGTAGATTGCAACACCGCCCCCTTTGGTCGTTCTACCTTGTCTAAATATGTTGTAGTTAGGGATGGAGATTTCAGAGTTATTGGTGGTCTTCCTAAGCCAGGATTCAGACACGGCTAAGACATCCGGGTTGGCAGAGTGTGCTAAAGCAGTGAATTAAACAAACTTAGGGAGGAGGCTTCTAATGCTAACATGCATGAAACCAAGGCTTTTACGGTTACAGAAGTCATCAAAAGAGAGCGCCTGGGAATAGGAGTGGAGCTAGGCACTGCAGGGCCTGTATTCACCTCTACATCGCCAGAGTAACAGAGGAGGAGTAGGATAAGGGTACGGCTAAAAGCTATGAGAATTGGACGTCTAGGACGTCCGGAACAGAGAGTTAAAGGAGCAGATTTCTGGGGGCGATAAAATAGATTCAAGGTATAGTGTACAGACAAAGGTATGGTAGGATGTGAACACAGTGGAGGTAAACCTAGGCATTGAGTGATGATGAAAGAGATATTGTCTCTAGAAACATCATTGAAACCAGGTGTTATAAATAATGGTATGAAATTGAGCACAGAGCCATGTAACTTCCATAGACAAACTGGCAGTAGAAGGGCCTTACTGAAGAGCTCAGTGACATTGAACGTGGCACAGTCATAGGAGGCCAACTTTCCATCAAATCAGTTAGTCACATTTCTGCCCTGCTAGAGCTGCCCCAGTCAACTGTAAGTCCTGTTATTGTAAAATGGAAACGTCTAGGAGCAACAACAGCTCAGCCGCAAAGTGGTAGGCCACACAAGCTCACAGAATGGGACCGCAGAGCGTTGAAGCGCGTAGCACGTAAAAATCGT
The DNA here is from genome assembly GCF_002910315.2 of Salvelinus sp. IW2-2015. Classification (NCBI taxonomy): domain Eukaryota; kingdom Metazoa; phylum Chordata; class Actinopteri; order Salmoniformes; family Salmonidae; genus Salvelinus; species Salvelinus sp. IW2-2015. The sequence continues at coordinate 294,511 of NW_019942567.1, read as the reverse complement.
CTGTCCTCGGTTGCAACACTCACTACCGAGTTCCAAACTGCCTCTGGAAGCAACATTAGCACAATAACTGTTTGTCAGGAAATTCATGAAATGGGTTTCCATGGTCCGAGCAGCCGCACACAAGTCTAAGGTTACCATGCGCAATGCCAAACGTCAGCTGGAGAGGTGGACTCTGGGGCAGTGGAAACACGTTCTCTGGAGTGATGAATCACGCTTCACCATCTGGCAGTCCAATAGACGAATCTGGGTTTGGCGGATGCCAGGAGAACGCTACCTGCCCCAATGCATAGTGCCAACTGTAACATTTMGTGGAGTAGGAATAATGCTCTCCCCTTAGTTCCAGTGAAGGTAAATCTTAACGCTACAGCATASAATGACATTCTAGACGATTKTGTGCTTCCAACTTTGTGGCAACAGTTTGGGGAAGGACCTTTCCTGTTTCAAATTCACATGTACCAAATAAATAATCGGGTTTCTATCGCATTTTCAACTCTACTGATGGTTTTGTCAAAATAAATGATATAGCCCACTGTTGTCTTGGCATGTGCACTCTAGCCTACAGCTCACAGATACAGTGTGGGTAGGCTACCTACACGATGAGATTATTATGGAGCACAATCATTTGTATTTGTCAAACAGCAGCCAAGCGTCGATCATCATGTCACCAGAATAAGACCCTCGATATTTATTGGAAAGGAGCATCAAGCCATCACTGTGCACTTTCACCCCCCTATGAAGTTCATCTCAACTTATTTCATCTGTAGCCTAATAAACATGCTTTCCCATAGTGGYAGGACTCCGAGTTTACTTCGATATGATTGTTGTAATATTTGCGCATTAAGGCGTTTCCACTGCCATATCCCGTATCATTAATTTTACCTCCACAAAAAGATCCCACCTTGTCTAGCATATTGTCAGAGTCATGTGTATAGGTGGCAGGGAGGTCAGGCGCAGGAGAATCAAACTGAGTGTAATGGAGTTATTTAATAACAATGAACGAAACATACTCCAAACACTAAATGTAACAAATAACAAAAATGGGTACGAGGACCCGTCGCGCACCAATACAAAAATATATACAACACTGAAATACAAACAATCTCTGATAAAGACATGAGGGGAAACAGAGGGTTGAATACACAACAGGTAATGAATGGGATTTAAACCAGGTGTGTAGGAAGACAAGACAAAACCAATGGAAAATGAAAAATTGATCAATGATGGCRAGAAGACCGGTGACGTCGACCGCCGAGTGCCGTCGAATGCTGCTTCCATTAGGCCGGTCATTACATTTTTTATCCGACATGTACTTTACTCGCATAAAACGGTTGGACGGAAACCTAGTTTATGATGTCCATCTAGCCTGGAAGAGGAAATTGTTCTAAAAAAGCTTTCCATGAGCACGGCCTCACTCAATGATGCACGACATCAACAAGTTTTCTGACGCCATGGTGGTAGGCCTGATAACCAACAACGACGAGTCAGCCTATTGGGAGGAGGTAACTGGCATTCTGGTGTCAAGCCAACAACCTCTCCCTAAACGTCAGCAAACAAAGGAGATGATTGTTGACTTCAGGAAGCAGAGGGGGGATTATGCCCCGATCCACATCAACGGGACTGCAGTAGAGAGAGTCACGAGTTTCAAGATCCTCGGCATCAACATCAATGAGGACTTGTCATGGACCAACAACACCACCACTCTTGTCAAGAGGGCATAACAGTGTCTCTCGCCCCGGGTCTCTCGCCCCGGGTCCTCTCCAAATACTACCACTGCACCATCGAGAATATCCTGACTGGTTGCATCATGGCCTGGTACAGGAATTGCTCCATCCATGACCGCAAGGCCTTCAGCGGGTGGTGAGGACGGTTCGTATTCTTAGCTTTTATATTTTTTTTATGGTTGTTTATTTGTCGAGAAGGAACCTGCAAGTAAAGCGTTTCGTTGGACGATGTGTACAATGCTTATCACGTACATATGACTAATAAAACTTGAAACTTGATCAAGATTAAAATAAGATAATGTTCCTCTGTGGCTAAATCATGCTATCTGGTGTAGTGCTTTGAAGGATTTTATTTATTTTTGTATAGACATAATTTTGGCAAGTTCAATTTACTTTAGGGGAATCTTAGCTTACCTTAGCCTATTGGAGGTGCTGCCTACTCTCAATGTTGTAAATGAGAACTTGTTCTCCACTAGCCTACCTGGTTAAATTTAGTATGACTCCAAGTCAGACTGCATCAAGGCTGGTCAAATTAAGAAGATTTCAGCAAACTGTCCTGATACAAATGCCTAAAAATACAGCAATGTCATCCTAATCTCATGCCTGTCCATATGTGAATTGTTTCAGGAAATATCGCTCCTCATAACTTCACAGGAGAGGCATCTGAGCGTAAATATAATTTRTTTATCAAAATAGTTTTTTTGTTGTTGCCAGAAATACCTTCTGGAACATGTGAACTTTCATGTTCCTTAATAACAAACTTGTATGCCATCTGTAAATACGAATGAAATTGTTAAATTACAAGCCTTGGTGGTTTAACCACGGAAAAAGTCAGGAACCTTCCCGCTAGCCGTGATTGGCTGAGATAATGGATGGGCTGGACATGACAAGAGATGAATGCGGATTGGTCTGCCATGTATCAAGCTTCTGTCTATAACATGATCTGCTCAGTATGTCCTTTCTAACATGACCTTTTTGAAAGATATCAAAAAGATCTGCAAGGTGTTGCTCTCCACTTTCTGGAGGACCGAGTTTTGAAATCAGTGGCATGTCAGACGGAAGCAGAGTTTGATTGCTAGGGAGATAGAAAAAATGCTGCCGTTCGATTGAAAATATGCGGAGGGAGTCAAAAATTCCAATTTGTTGTGGCTAACGTCAGCTAGGTGGCTGACATTAGGGTTAGGTTTTAAGGTTAGGTGAAAGGGTTAGGTAACCTTCTGTCTTATGTAACCATACCAAACGTTAAAGATGGTTTTGTATTGATAACCAAATTAGGCATTAACAATAAGTAATCAAATAAAGACGGCACTTCTAAAAGCCTATTTCACACCACACCAAGATAATCTTTCATTTGATTTCAGCACAAATTTTAAAATGGCACTGCCTCGCCCATGGATTGATGTTTCAGCATTGTCTCAATGAAGAGTTTGGCATTCGACTAGCCACGAGCGACATGTACATGCAATTACAAGCCTGCTAAAGTTAGCGGAAGCCGGACAAGCAATATCTACCGTCATAGTACTGATAAATCCTGAGCTGGAATGTGAAGCTATCTGAAGCTAGATAGCTTTAGAAAACCCTGAGTAGATCTACACTGAACAAAAATATAAACATAACATACAACCGTTTTTTAAGATTTTACTGAGTTACAGTTCATATTTGATTTTATATTTAACATTTATTTAACTAGGCAAGCCAGTTAAGAACAAATTATTATTTACAATGACGGCCTACCCCGGCCAAACCTGGACGACACTGGGCCAATTGTGCACCACCCTATGGGGCTCCCAATCACTGCCAGATGTGATGCAGCCTGAATTCAAACCAGGGACTGCAGTGATGCCTCTTGCACTGAGATGCGGTGCCTTAGACCGCTGCGCTGCTCGGGAGCCCCCTGAGTGTCTCAGCGGTATAAGGAAATCAGTCAATTTAAATAAATTCATTAGGCCCTAATCTAAGGATTTCACAGGACTGGAAATACAGATATCCATCTATTGGTCATAGATACCTTTTTTTTAAAGTTAGGGGCGTGGATCAGAAAACAAGTCAGTATTTTGTGTGTCTACCATGCAGTGCAACAAATCTCCTTTGCATAGAGTTGATCAGCCTGTTGGTTGTGGACTGTGGAATTGTAATGCACTGCATACTGGTGGCAGAGAAGTCAGGTGCAGGAGAGCGAAAACTGATTTACAATGGTTGTGTTTAATAAACATAAACCACCTTCAACAGAACAATACAATAAATGGGTCAAACAAAACCCGGTAAATACCAGCATACCGTGCACAAGCACCACCACAAACAATTACGGACAAGGACATGGGGGGGGAACAGAGGGTTAAATACACAACATGTAATTGATGGAATTGTAACCAGGTGTGATGGAAGACAAGACAAAACCAATGGAAAATGAAAAGTGGATCGGCGATGGCTAGAAGGTCGGTGACGTCGACCGCCGAATGCCGCCCGAACAAGGAGAGGGACCAACTTCGGCGGAAGTCGTGACAGGAATGTTGTCCGACTTCTTTTCAATGGCTTTGCAAAGTTGCTGGAACACGCTGTTGTTCACGTCGATCCAGAGCATCCCAAACATGCTCAAATGGTGACATGACTGGCGAGTATGCAGGCCATGGAAGAACTGGGACATTTTCAGCTTCCAGGAATTATGTACAGATCCTTGTGACATGGGGCCGTGCATTATCATGCTGAAATGTGAGATGATGGCGGCGGATGAATGGCACGACAATGGGCCTCAGGATCTCGTTACGGTATCTCTGTGCATTCCAACTGCCATTGATAAAATGCAATTGTGTTCATTGTCCGTAGCTTATGCCTGCCTATACCTTAACCCCACCATTACCATGGGGCACTCTGTTCACAATGTTGACATCAGCAAACCACTCGTCCACACAACGCCATACACGTTGTCTGCCATCTGCCCGGTACAGTTGAAACCGGGATTCATCTGTGAAGAGCACACTTCTCCAGCATGCCAGTGGCCAATGAAAGTAAGTATTTGCCCACAGAAGTCAGTTATGATGCCGAACTGCAGTCAGGTCAAAACCCTGGTGAGGACTGGGAGCACACAGATAAGCTTCCATGAGACGGTTTGACGAACTGCCAAATTCTCTAAAACGACGTTGGTAGAGAAATTAAAATACAATTTTCTGGCAACAGCTCTGGTGGACATTCCTGCAGTCAGCATGCCATTTGCATGCTCCCTCAAAACTTGAGACATCTGTGGCATTGTGTTGTGTGACAAAACTGACCTTTCATTGTCCCCAGCACAAGGTGCACCTCTGTAATGTGTTTTAATCAGCTTCTTGATATGCCACACCCGTCAGGTGGATGGATTATCTTGGCAAAGGTTAAATGCTCACTAACACTGATGTATACAAATTTGTGTATAACATTTGAGCGAAATACGTTTTTTGTGCATATTGAAAATGTTGGGATCTTTTATTTCAGCTCATGAAACATGGGACCAACACTTTACATGTTGCATTTATTTTTTTGTTCAGTATAGTTCCTACAAGTGACCATGTGCTACTTTGTTCACCTGTCTCGCCCACTAATTAAAGTCAATATAACCATACCCAACATTACATGTCATACTGGCCGATTTGTGTGTGTTATGATCAATATTGGTTGAAATGTTAAACATATGAATTCTGATGTTAAATTCACAATCCTGACTTCATATTTCAGCCAGACTGCAGCCATGTCACTTTTTCTATAATGCTGAGGGATGGGGCTGGAGAAATGTAACCAGTCTCAAATTCATAGACGGAGATATGGATGCAAGTACTAATAGTGCATGAGATCAACATTATCGTTTTAAACATATTGTTTAACACTGAATACTAAATTGTTGAAGTACAAACCAAGGTTAAATGATTGGTTATGAGTTATGACGACAGTAGCCCACTAATGCGGTTATAGCACACACATGTGCATTTATATTACATTCATCTTGAATTATAATATCACCACTGAACAGATGTAAATATTGCAGGTTGTACCTTAATTCCAAGGAACTGTTCAACTCAGTTTGGCTTTTGGCTGATCTCGGTGAATCCATTCAGATTTTATGGCTCTTCTTCGCCATCTTGTGGTCACAATCATGAAAGAGTTCAGGACTACTGCCCCTGCCCAAGGTGATTCAATTTTCACACTTGCAAAAGTATTGTAAGAAACCTACTTTTCTTCAGATGGGAGGCCCATAGGCTTATTCCTTCACACTGCCTAAAATAAAAGGTAGGTTACCTGGTTAAATAAGGGTAAAATAAAACAAATAAGGATTGATTTACCCTGTAGGCCCTCATGTTTACTCAATGTTGGTTCTTATCTAACCTACATCATAAATTAGATCCATGTTGTCAATTGATCCATGTTATCACTCTTGATTACAATTTTATTACAAACATACCCTCTGCGAGTTCTGCTCATCACCGGCAGCTATAATCAAATTAAACACTGTGTGTGTCACTCGATTCTCTCTCCTACTCCACTGATGATAAAGTCTGCAAGCGCAAGAGCCTTTGAGTACACCCCAACAGCACATATTTTTATTGCACACCTGATTCAACTTGTCAACTAATTATCAGGCCCTCAATGAGTTGAATCAGTGTGCTGTTTGGGTGACACACTCAGAATTTGATTTTGATTTTAGCTGCCGGTTATGGGGAGAACTCGCAGGAGGTACAGTACCAGTCTAACGTTTGGACACACCTACTCATTCAAGGGTTTTTCTTTATTTTGACTATTTTCTACATTGTAGAATAATAGTGAAGACATCAAGAGTGTGCAAAGCTGTCATCAAGTCAAAGGGTGTCTACTTTGAAGAATCTCAAATATAAAATATATTTTGATTTATTTAACACTTTTTGGTTACTATATGATTCCATATGTGTTATTTCATAGTTTTGATGTTTTCACTATTATTCGACAATGTAGAAAATAGTAAAAATAAAGAAAAACCCTTGAATGAGTAGGTGTGTCCAAACGTTAGACTGGTACAGTATGTTTGTAAATTAATTTGATCAAGCTATGTATGTAACCTATTGATTCCTTCCATAAGCTTTCTCTATTCAAATCTTACCTTAACATTACAATTATTTCACAATACTACTGGCGACGGATCAGCTCCTGGAGAGTTATTACCACCTACGGCTGCAAATGTTGAGGTGGCTTATTCTGTTGCTTACCCAATAAAAATGCACTAAATCACTGATTTGGCTCATCATTGCGCACGTTAGGCTACACATCATAAAATATATTGCGAGAAATGAAAGACAGTAAATTACAAGTAGTAAAGTAGAACTCAATTGATTGAACATAAAATGTATTTAAATAGGATTAAAATAGGCCTATAGCCTACTATTTTATTTTAATGCCGTTATCTCGGTTTTCATTTGAAGCATATTTTTATACGTCGGTTGTTTGTACCAATTGCAAAGATATTGACAACTTTGTATTTGTAGTCAATTTTGTTTTGAAGTTATCGGTATCACAGAGAGAGATGAATATACCATGTGAGTCTATGTTTAGCGGTGATGTTCTGTGTCTAAAGTGACTTGGGAGGGCAAAAAAATCTTCTGACAGACTTAGCTGGGGTCTGAAGCAGGCGTTAGATTCTGAAGATTTTGAAGTGAAACTATAATAACGATGGTTTTGGGAAACAGCTCGGATTTTTAACGATGCTCCTAAGAAGGTTCTAACGATATTAATGGTTGTCAAAGGAAGCCATCCTCCCCGTAAAAAAATTACCAACAACAAAAAACATTTAAAATAATTTAACTTTTGTCTCTTTGTTTCGTAATTTTCCTTCCTCCCTCGCCTAGAGGCTGATGGTATCTCACCAGAGAAAGAATCCTGGAGAGCAAAACAGCGCCCCTCTGTCTCTGTATGTGTAGCCCATCTATCTGATGCTGTCTGGTCAAAAAGAGTATGACATTGTTGCCTCCCGTAGCATTGAATGCAAGGGAAGCCAGCAAGCATTTGGCCTCCCTTGATAAAAATTAAATAAGTAAAATAATAGGAAATCAGCATTGAGCTAAACTGAGCGAGCTCAACTGTGAATGGTCCTGGCACACCAAACAAAAGTGTAAACGTAAGCCAGTTTGGATTTGGCGTCACACCAATCACATCAAAAGCAAAACATTATTGACAGAAAAACTTGAATTGTTGCGTCTCATTGTGTCATTGTCCTCCGGTGGCTAGCTAGCTAGTTAAAWTTGTCACTTTCCTAAATTAGTCATGGATGGAGATAGGGATTTGGACTTGTGGTTTTACTTAATTCTCCGTACTGGCCAATAAATATAAAATGTAGATTCTGATCCAACCAACCATACATTCATACATTGTGCCCTTGGCCTAAATAAAGGATGTAAGTTCAATATGTAGCTAGATGTAGTAGGCTAATGTTAACTAGCTTGCTCATTGTTGCCCGTGTAAAGAAGTTAGGCTAGCAAGCAAGCATTTTAGCCAGGTAGCCTAGGACAACAAAAACTGAACTAACAGGTTATGGAGCAAACAAAGGAATTATCACAACACAGGTTGTAATATGGCTTTTTTTCTTGACTTGGCTTCCCCAGTGATTTTACTCACACCCCACTACTGTCTAACGATGAACTTAGCCTTAATTATGATGCTTTTTGGAAACTGGGCCCATGTCCATAAGAGTGACATGATAGTAAAACATATTTTTGAAGCTATAGGCCCACATGTCTTGTTCACAAAGTCTCAAATGACAACAAAAACATAACYTCATATGAGTTGCACTCATCTTGCAATTTTTTTTTACAACTTATATCCTTCAAGAATTGAATAGGTATAACATTTATTGAAATGACCAACCACTAATTGTTACAAAAACCTATTACTTGTGCCACYCAACTAAGAGCATTCTGCTTTGGCACTGCTTCAGTGCCTTAAAGTGACTGTTGCTGAACTTGAACAAACTTAATCCCCTAACAATAAAGCCCTCAAACACCCTGTGTAGCATTTGCAACACGTGCAATGGTCAAAACAACAACCAAGCCTCTGAAACGACCTCTTTTGTCAAATGTTCTGTCAGAGCATGCTCCAAACAAAGAATACAGTACTCTCCCCAACTCTGTCATCATGGAAGCATTGCCGTTTATGCCACCTGTGAGATGCTGAAGGTGACACCAACCAAGGCATACAGGCCAGTGCAGTAAAACCATACAAAACAGTCTCTGTTTAAACAACATAATGTCTCTCTGCCTCTGAATGCCTCTGTTTACAAGGCTTTGTCTAATCAACACTGAATTGCTGGAGCTGACACGGTGAAACAATTAGCACGAACCAACAGGGCCTTAGTTACTGTTAAGCAGTCTAAACAGACTCCGATCTTAATCCCAAACTAACTTTGAGGGCCAAATCCTGTTGATGTCAACAGAATCGCACCCGCGTCAAAACGGCCTGCTGCTGTTGCCCCAGGTGCAGTAGTCACACACAGGCCCTGGCTTGTCTCTCTTTATGAAACCCGATGCATTGATAGATCCTTCTTGGGCACATGGTCCAGCCTGCAGTTTGTTAATTAGGCAGGATGCTTTCCCATAATTAGCCTTGGTGATAAAACACATAGTGAATAATGTCCGTGGTGGCCGTGGAGAAATACAGCTTGTAAATGTGGAGTGTAGATGCAAGTCCTGAATGCTTTTTTAGATGCAAGTTCTGAATGCTTTCAACAAGTCTTTCCTCAGTGAAAAGCAAACCCTGTGGATGAAAGCGTTTAGAAATGTGGTGAAAAGCGGGAAGGTGCCTTGCATAAATGCTGTACGTATGACATCACTTATCTGAACTATTTTTACTGTCAATAGCCTAGTCATTGCATTTATTTGCAACCAAGGCACATCAGCAGTCTGTTAAGCCCCGTTTACGTGTTGATAATAAAGTCATGAATGATATGCCATCTTGATATCTGTCCCTTCAATTACATTTTGACAGCAGGGATGGCCCTGTAACCCCATTGTCCTCATTGAGTCCTCCTGGTAGCTGTAAACAACGGCTCAAACCCACCACAGGCAAAGCCTGACAGACCTTATGTTCCAAGTAACGTCAAGCTCGTTTATTTTGACTTATCTAATTTATTATCGAGTTCCACAGGTGCTCGCACTCAAACCATATAACCCAAGGAGCCCAAGATAGGAAAAACCAAGGAGACCAAGATAGGAAAAACCAACGAGCCCAAGATAGGAAAAACCAACGAGCCCAAGATAGGAAAAACCAACGAGGCCCAAGATAGGAAAAACCAAGGAGCCCAAGATAGGAAAAACCAAGGAGCCCAAGATAGGAAAAACCAAGGAGACCAAGATAGGAAAAACCAACGAGACCAAGATAGGAAAAACCAAGGAGACCAAGATAGGAAAAACAAAGGAYACCAAGATAGGAAAAACAAAGGAGACCAAAATAAGAAAAACAAAGGWAACCAAGATAGGAAAAACAAGGGATCCAAGATTGGAAAAACCAAGGAGACCAAGGTACAAAATAATGATCTTAATTTAATGCCATGCTCGAAAGACTACAAAAGAAGACATTGCTAAGTGTGGAAAATCTGCTGACCATTTTGTTTAGCACTTTATTGCATTTTTCACGGTCACTTTCTGTATCCAGATGTCTCCCTTATGGAGGGATTAAATAGGGAGATTCTGGCTGCAACATGGCTTTTGTCAGACTACACTTGCGTGAATCGGGTCTCATTGTCTTCCCCTAGCCCCTCCGACACTCCAACCCGTATTCACTCTGACTGTTCCTTGTGTCCAAGGGGAAAGATTTGGATCCTCTGTCGCCCCTGTGACATCAAATCCAGTAATGCATCATCTGACTGACTGCCTCAGATGACCCTCTTCCGTGGGAGTATGGCTGTTGTCAGGAGCATCAACTGCTTCACAAGTATTTACTGCAGGAACATCGGGGACAGTTGTGGTATGCCTTGGCTGTTCCATACAGCCAATTTTAGAATTACTCATTCGACTATAAGGAACATCTTTAAAAAAAAATAATAATAATAATAATACATACAAAAGAGTGATTGTGACCGATTCGGTAAACAACTGTAATACCACGAAGACATTGGTAGATCTTGTGAGTGCTTGTGAGTGTGGCGCCTATTTAAGGTTCTGAAATGTTCTACCTCTGTTTGGAATGATGGCGAGCGCCAGACTGGCGAGCGCCAGAAGCACCGAAACACCGCTCTATTTCTACTGAATAATAGGGCCTGGCACATTGCACTCTCATGTCACAAGGACAGCCACCAGAGGACACAGAGAGACAACCATGCCACTGCTGGGACTCCGGAGTACAACACTCTACTGTATATAGGACAGTGGCATTGTAGTAGGCGTTTTAACAGGTAGGACCCTATGGCTGCTCACATGGACAATACACCTTCTGATACAGATGTATGGCGAATGCGCACGTTTTTAAAGAGTTAGTGAATCTGTGACATGCATGAATTGCATGATAACTATAATTAAATCATTATTTCACAAATAACTACACTAATAACTATAGTTATTTAGTTGATTTAGTTCCCCCACCTAGACAGAGGGAGTTGAACGTCAGGTGTGGGCTCACAGGACCCACAACGCATATCATAATGTGTTATTGGACATTATCTATAAAAGCTTTTTGTCAAAGCAGGTCTTAGATGCTCTCCTCAAACAAGTTTTCGCAATGCACTTGGCAAACGTAGCCKGTACTTAGTTGAGACGCATCATGAAGGCTAAACCGATGTCAACCAGAGATTAAGAGCTGAGATGTGTGGCCTAAACCAAAGCAATCATCTACTGTATGCTTGTCTTTTGTTTCTATGACGAAGGACTTGCATCACTGATGGTAACTGTTGCTGGGCTTATATACTATATTGTCCTCTGTGCTGCAGGAAAGCTACACATGAATCATGACAGAATTAGGCATCAGCTGAGAGACATGGCATAAGTGGCTGGGAAATATCAACAGAAACACACAGTGTATCAGTTACAGCACTGTGTCACACACTCCTGTTGGGGCATGTCATGTCTGCATCTAGGTGCAAAGATCAGATATTCATCCATGGCAATTGTATATGTCAATCCCAGTAACCTTTTCTGCCACATTTCTACAGTCATTTGTTGCAGTAGAACTTTTAAGAATCACTATTTCGTGTCCAACTAGTTTGAGACAAGTATCTGTATCTCCTCAGACATGACACCATGTTTGCTGTGACATTTAAAGCCATGTGTTGATTTATTTCACAGGTGGTGGTGAAACTGTTTTGAACACTTCCTCACAATGGATGACTATGAACACAGTGTGCAAGTCTGTGACCCCCCCCCCTATACACACACACCCCCCCACACACGCTGGCTGGAATGGAATCCGGCATGGTCAGGTGCTTTGTAGGTTGTCTGCCGCATTGACGTACCCTTGGGTTATGAGGGGTCTCCCGTGGAACATTACCTCAGCAAGTAGGGCGTGGATAGCTTGGGGAATATCCTCTCGGGCAGCGAGGATGAGGATGTGCACCTGGAGTTCATCAATAGGTTCTTTGAAAGGCTTAAAAGTCTCCCGGAGGCTGAACAGCTTATTGAGCACAGCCAAGCAACAGTTGGAAAATGCAGCAAGGCAGCACAGGGGGAGGTGTGTGGTGATGGACCACGAGCCAACGGCGGCTGTCTGCCAATAAACAACCCAGAGTTCAACTCCCTGTCTGCCCGTAGTGAGACAGCAACTAGCAAGGAAACCACAGAGCCAGACAACGCCAAGTCCAACACAATAGATAAGCCTGACTCCAAGATGGCCCCTGAGCTCCCAGCCAATAATGCCTCTGAAGGTGAGATGGACAAATCAACCAATCTCAACGTAGAGTTGGTCATCAGACAGGAGGATTGGTCGTTGGTGTCAGCAAATTAAGCAGGGAGGCAGAAGAGTGTCAATCCTGTCACTTACTCAAAGCGGTAATGGAAATGACAGCCGACTCATTAAAGACACCTGCCTCTGGGAAAGTGCTGAATTCAGAATAAGCTGTATGTAAAAGTGTGGGTGACGAAAGACACAGAGATGTAATGTTAGATCAACCACTTCTTAGGAAAAGCTCTGACTCATGCCTTAACCCTGATAGGGATTCATCTAGTGATGCCACATGATAAATCAACAGAAGGAAAATAAATACCTGATGTTGTCACATCACCAAAGAAAGAAGGATACYAGAGGCAGTTCTTATTCAATCAGAGTAACTCTGAGGAGGAGAGATGTGCACAGGGAACAGCAATGAATGCTCATGTACAACTATCAAGAGATTACACAGCAGTTTATGTGACTGAGGCAGTCTGTGAGCATATCAAATCCTAAGCTCTCCAAACAAAGAGTTATCAGTGTCCACCCACATATGCAGAAATACTCCAGGGGAGAGCCAGAAACAATGTGCCACCTGGGCCGTCTGCAGTTGAACATTTATCGACTCCCCATCTAAGAGTCCAAAGTTAACTGAGAAGAATGAGTTGATTGAAAGACCAGTAAAGCAGGCTAACTGTAAACCGGCCGAGTCTAGCTTGCCTGCAAACAGTGAAGGCACTGATAGATCAAGCTCCCCACCAGGTCGAGCTGTTGACACCGGTTTGTCAACACCTAATTATTTTGTTAATGTGGCAACAAATTTACAGCCAAACAGCTCATTACAATTACAGGCATCGGCTGAATTGAAAGATTGTCCTGGGTTGCCAGTGTCGATGACCACCTGTGCTTCTAGTGAGTCTTTGTCATTCCCAGAGGAAGGAAAGTTTGGCACAGACCACATCGCACAATATCAAAGAGAATCTGGGCCTCCACAACTGCAAGAAATGAATAGAGAGACTCAAAACAGGGAGGCCTCATCTGAGGTTCTCAACACACCAGAATCAACAGAACATAACCCTGCAGTCGGAAAGAATACATCATTCATTTCGAAAGCTAGCAGTGCTGTTATTTATTCAAGCACATTGCAGCTGCCTCATGAAAACATAGTCCTCGAGATACACCAAGAAAATACAAATATAAAAATGGACTCAACCCAACTCTTGCTAGGAGTGGTCAGCACTAACGCAACACTAAAACCTACCAAGACACCATTACCTAGCAGAATCAAGTGTTTCAACGTGCCCTGCTGTTCAGAATCAGACAGTCAAAGAACCTATGGAAACCAGACTTTAAAGCTGACTTTATTCTGGATGCAACTGAGAAGCCTGTATTAGCAATGTGCCTTTTCACTGTCTGCTACTCTGTTACTCCAAAGAGTGCTATGAACTCTCATCAGTCAGATGAAAAAAAGATACTTGCATAATAATGTCACAGAAAACCACCCTGACCCATCTACTCCAGAGAATGTTCCATTAGCTCAATCAAATATTCATTCATTTCTAATTCCCCTGATTTGCAAATGGAAGGCGGACAAATTGATGGGGTTCAGTCTTTTATTTTATTATATTTCACCTTTATTTAACCAGGTAGGCCAGTTGAGAACAAGTTCTCATTTACAACTGTGACCTGGCCAAGATAAAGCAAYGCAGTGAGACAAAAACAMCAAAAAAGAGTTACACATAAACAAACGCACAGTCAATAACACAATAGAAAAATCTATGTACAGTATGTGCAAATGTAGAAGAGTAGGGAGGTAGGCAATAAATAGGCCATAGAGGCGAAATAATAAAAATGTAGCATTAACACTGGAGTGATAGATGTGCAGATGYTGATGTGCAAGTAGAGATACTAGGGTGCAAAAGAGCAAGAGGTTGAGTAATAATATGGGGACGAGGTAGTTGGGTGTGCTATTTACAGATTGGCTGTGTACAGGTACAGTGATRGGTAAGGTGCTCTGACAGCTGATGCTTAAAGTTAGAGAGGGAGATATAAGACTCCAGTTTCAGTGATTTTTGCAATCCGTTCCAGTCATTGGCAGCTGAGAACTMGAAGGAAAGACGGCCAAAGGAAGTGTTGGCTTTGGGGATGACCAGTGAAATATACCTGCTGGAGCACATGCTACGGGTGYGTGTTGCTATGGTGACCAGTGAGCTGAGATAATGCAGGGCTTTACCTAGCAAKGACTTATAGATGACCTGGAGCAAGTGGGTTTGGTGACGAATATGTAGTGAGGGCCAGCCAACGAGAGCATACAGGTCGCAGTGGGGAGTAGTATATATGGGGCTTTGGTGACAAAACGGATGATAGACTACATTCAGTTTGTTGAGTAGAGTGTTGGAGGCTATTTTGTAAATGACATCGCCGAAGTCAAGGATGGGTACGATAGTCCGTTTTTCGAGGGTATGTTTGGCAGCATGAGTGAAGGAGGCTTTGTTGTGAAATAGGAAGCGATTCTAGATTTATTTGGGATTGGAGATGCTTGTTGTGAGTCTGGAAGGAGAGTTTACAGTCTAACCAGACACCTAGGTATTTGTAGTTGTCCACATATTCTAGGTCAGAACCYTCCAGCGTAGTGATGCTAGTCGGGCGGGCGGGTGCGGGCAGCAATCAGTTGATGAGCATGCACTTAGTTTTACTAGAATTTAAAATCAGTTGGAGGCCACGGAAGGAGTGTGTCCAAAGAAGGGCCAGATGTGTACAGAATGGTGTCGTCTGCGTAGAGGTGGATCAGAGAATCACCAGCAGCAAAAGCGACATCATTGATGTATACAGAGAAAAGAGTCTGCCCGAGAATTGAACCCTGTGGCACCCCCATAGAGACTGCCAGAGGTCCAGACAACAGGCCCTCCGATTTGACACACTGAACTCTATCTGAGAAGCAGTTGGTGAACCAGGCGAGACAGTCATTTGAGAAACCAAGGCTGTTGAGTCTGCTGATAAGAATGCGGTGATTGACAGAGTCGAAAGCCTTGGCCAGGTCGATGAAGACGGCTGCACAGCACTGTAATTTATTGATGGCGGTTATGATATCATTTAGGACCTTGAGCGTGGTTGAGGTGCACCCATGACCAGCTCGGAAACCAGATTGCATAGTGGAGAAGGTACGGTGGGATTCGAAATGGTCGGTGATCTGTTTGTTAACAGGGCAGGATGGATATAGGMCTATAACAGTTTGGGTCTAGAGTGTCTCCACCTTTGGAGACGGGGATGATGACCGTGGCAGCTTTCCAATCTTTGGGGATCTCAGARGATACGAAAGAGAGGTTGAACAGGCTAGTACGGGTAGCCAGGGGTACGGGTAGCCAGGTACGGGTAGCCGGGGTATGGGTAGCCAGGTGGAAAGCATGGCCAGCCGTAGAAAAATACTTCTTGAAATGATCGATTATCGTAGATTTATCGGTGGTGACAGTGTTTCCTATCTTCAGTGCAGCAGGCAGCTGGGAGGAAGTGCTCTTCTTCTTTTTGTCTTTTTTMTKTTTTTWWAAATTTTACCCCCTTTTCTCCCTAATTTCGTGGTATCCAATTGTTAGTAGTTACTGTCTTGTCTCATCGCTACAACTCCCGTAACGGGCTCGGGAGAGACGAAGGTCGAAAGCCATGCGTCCTCCGAAACACAACCCAACCAATCCGCACTGCTTCTTAACACAGCGCGCATCCAACCCAGAAGCCAGCCGCACCAATGTGTCGGAGGAAACACCGTGCACCTGGGGACCTGGTTAGCGCGCACTGCGCCCGGCCCGCCACAGGAGTKGCTAGTGCGCGATGTGACAAGGATATCCCTACCGGCCAAACCCTCCCTAACCCGGACGACGCTAGGCCAATTGTGCGTCGCCCCACGGACCTCCRMGTCGCGGCCGACTGCGACAGAGCCTGGGCGCAAACCTAGAGTCTCTGGTGGCACAGCTAGCACTGCGATGCAGTGCCCTAGACCACTGCGCCACCCGGGAGGCTGTGCTCTTATTCTTCATGGACTTTACAGTGTCCCAAAACGTTTTGGAATTAGTGCTACAGGAAACTAATTTCTGTTTGAAAAAGCTAGCCTTAGCTTTCCTAACTGACTGAGTATATTGGTTCCTGACTTCCCTGAAAAGTGGCATATCGCAGGGGCTATTCSATGCTAATGCAGAAACACCACAGGATGTTTTTGTGCTGGTCAAGGACAGTCAAGTCTGGGGTGAACCAAGGGCTATATCTGTTCTTAGTTCTACATTTTTTGAATGGGGCATGCTTATTTAAGATGGTGAGGYAAGCACTTTTGAAGAGCAYCCAGGCATCCTCTACTGACGGGAGGAGGTCAATATCCTTCCAGGATACCCAGGCCAGGTCAATTAAAAAGGCCTGCTTGCTGAAGTGTTTCAGGGAGCGTTTGACATTGATGAGGGGTGGRCGTTTGACCGTGGACCCATTACGCAGGCAATGAGGAAGTAATCGTTGAGATCCTGGTTGAAGACAGCAGAGSTGTATTTAGAGGGAAAGTTGGTTAGGATGATGTCTAAGAGGGTTCCCATGGTTACGGATTTAGGGTTGTACCTGGTAGGTTCCTTGATAATTTGTGGGAGATTGAGGGCATCTAGCTTAGATTGTAGGACAGCCGGAGTGTTAAGCATGTCCCAGTTTAGGTCACCTAACAGTAAGAACTCTGAAGATAGATGGTGTCCAGGGCACATATGGTGTCCAGGGCACAGCTGGGGGCTGAGCGGGGTCTATAGCAAGCAGCAACGTTGAGAGACTTGTTTCTGGAAAGGTGGGTTTTTAAAAGTAGAAGTTAAAATTGTTTGGGCACAGACCTGGATAGTAAGATAGAACTCTGCAGGCTATCTCTGCAGTAGATTGCAACTCCGCCCCCTTTGGCAGTTCTATCTTGTCGGAAAATGTTATAGTTAGGAATGGAAATGTCTGGATTTTTGGTGGCCTTCCTAAGCCAGGATCCAGACAAGGCTATGACATCCGGGTTGGCAGAGTGTGCTAAAGCAGTGAATAAAACAAACTTAGGAAGGAGGCTTCTAATGTTAACATGCATGAAACCAAGGCTTTTACGGTTACAGAAGTCAARAAATGAGAGCGCCTGGGGAATGGGAGTAATTCTGGGGGCTGCAGGGCCTGGGTTAACCTCTACATCACCAGAGGAYCAGAGGAGGAGTAACATAGAGTACGGCTAAAGGCTATAAGAACTGGTTGTCTAGTGCGTTCGGAACAGAGAGTAAAAGGAGCATATTTCTGGGCGAGGAAGAATAGATTCAAGGCATAATGTACAGACAAGGGTATGGTAGGATGTGAGTACAGTGGAGGTAAACCTAGGCATTGAGTGAAAATGAGAGAGGTTTTGTCTCTAGAGGCACCACGGCGATTCAGACAGTTAGCAGGCCGGGGCTGGCAGGCTAGCAGATGGGCCTCAGGGGGACGTCGCAAACCCCCTCGAACGGCTACGTCGGCAGACCAGTCGGGATGGATCGGCGGGACTCCGCGTCGGCAGCAAAGGGTCCAGGCCAATTGGCAAAAGAGGTATTGAAGCCCAGGAATCGTCTGATGGATCTCTTCGGCTAGCCGGGAGATGGGCCTAGCTCCAGGCTAGCTCCAGGCTAACTGGTGCTTGCTTCGGGACAGAAGTCTAACAAAGGATCTACGATAGCACTACCAGATAAACTTAACAATGACTTAGACTTGCCAGTAAAGTTATTTGAAAGCTCTGGTATACCTGATATTCAAACCAGCTTCAATGGTCAAGAGGAAAAACTTTACCAAAGCAAAGCAACGAGGGAGAAGGAAAGTTGATACAGAGGTCAAAACAGAGGACACTGTTACCACAGTCAAAACAGCAGAGCGTGAGGGAATTGAAAAAGCCCCTTGCGAAACACGTCCTGTGTACGCAATCTCCACTTTTTGGAATGAGTTGGAGAAGCTGACCCTTAATTAAATTTTGCGACTGCGTATGTTCAGCGATGCCCAACAGTTCAGTGTTCTCCCCCAGCCACCAGAGAGCAAGGCAGCCGACACCTTCAATGTCGCAGACTCAGGCTACTTCACTCACCTGGACGACTCCAAACCTGACCGCTCCAGTGGCAACATCTTGATGAAGAATTCTCACAAAAGTGCTGATAATCCAAGCACTGATCKTATCACAAGCGATGAGTCACCCAACTCTATTGGTATCTTGTGGGAAAGCGAGCCAGACCCAGTTAGCATTGGGTCTGGTATATACCATGAAAATGTAGCAATGCTAAGTTCTCCAAGTGACATCCCCCAACCATTCTTTTTAGGCAGCGCCCGACAGTATTATAAAACATTTTTGTTGCAAAAACGCCACAGTGATTCAGTTCCTGAGTATGAGCATTTCTACTCTGAGTTCTACCCTGTAATGGAGGTGTCAGTCCAAAGCAGGGAGGAGCTGGTGTCCATCTTTTCTTGCGGCCGTTCAGCCAATAAGAATCTAGAGGCCTACGATCATTTATTCTCATCTGTCTCATCTGCGGACTGAGATGAGGAAGATAACCAAGTCCCCAGTCCGATCCGGGTGTTCACACAGTTTAACCGTAAGTCAAGTGAGACCGAAAGGGCCATAGTGGATCCGGACATATGTGAGGACTTTTTCACAGATGAGAAKTTCTTCTGGAAAAAACGATTTCTCCCTAAGGGAAGTCTGGCTTAGGGTCTCCACCGGCAAAAGGCAGAGATCTGACTCCTGGTCTCTGGTTCCTGTCGACCAGATCAAAATGTRATTTCTCAGAACCATCAGACTTATATACYCGCTGGGCATCCAAGACAAGCCTTTTCCTGATCAACTGCTGTACAACCTACAGGGCAGGATCTTCAAATAACTAGCAGAGCAGAGCAGAGTATATATCAGGATGTGCAGATGGCTGTTGCTAATCCCCTGTACGGACATTTTCTTCATTATTATCTCGTACACATTATCATGCACATTCACCACTGAGAGTCTTCGAGTAGGCTATTTACATTTTTTAAAGGCATAACCCAAGTGGGAAAACTGAAATATTTTCTTGACATCATGGCCAAGTTGTATACTGTATTTRCCCCCCCAATCATGAGACATCTTTAACTGGATGCAATCTGGTTGCCTTATATCAACCAGWAAACCAGGTAAAAAACTGAAATGATGTCTTCATGAAGTACCATGCCAACTTTTTCCAGCTGGGAAGAGGTAACAAAATCTTAATTAGCAATAATCCATTACTCACTATCGTGATCTTAGTTGACACCCTAAGTCCAGCTGTCAATGAACACTGACTAGACACACATAGTAGTGCTAAGCCAAAGGAATGATTGTARGTGATAACCCATCTTCACTAACAGTGGGTGACCTCTCAAGCTGCCCTGAGCCAAGTGTTACTCATGTTTGCCTTCGAAGGGCAAGTATGAATAGGCCCACATTGGTGGCCAAAAGAGCACCACTCCATCCAGCAAGCAGCTCTAAGAAGGAACAGTGACCTTGTCCATACATGTGATAAGCAACGTGTCTTTAACAAGCTAGTCAACAATGATTCAGATAGGCCTGAAGGTGTTCAAGTTCAAAACCAAATACCTCAATAAGCAAAAAACATCCACAAACTGTCTTTGGGAGMCGACTACAGCCAAATTAAGTGGAAAAGTCATGTTAGGTTGTGTATGGAGGAGAACATCGCTTAAAGCCTCACAGAAATACTTGGGTGCCACAGAGCTGTCTCAGTGTCACACTGTAGATTGTTTGGAATCAGCCCAGGTATGTACCACAGTAGCTGGAACCTGATCAGAGCACAGTGTGAAAGAACAGGAAGTCCCCTACCTAATGTAATGAGAACTGCTCTGTCTGCAGCTGTTATGGGAGGTGAGGTCAATGATAATCACACGTATCTCCCCCTGGACAAATTCCCTGTGTGAAGGTGTATTATCACAGTAAGCCCATTTTCTCTGTGGGGACAATTGTACTCCTAAAACAGCTGAACAATGCCATACCCCCAATGATCATTTTAATATTGGAGGAAAAGAGCAGACAAAATACTCTCAGACCAGTTTCACCAGTGTTTACCATTTCATAGGTCCTCTCGATTGATCTATATTCACGTATCCACCATAGCTGCTGGAACCGTGCTGACGGTGTGAAGAATATATATTCAAGCCGGCACAGTACGGTTCTCGTTGGCACAATGTGAAAAGTAGAGAATGTTCAAACTTGAAGGGATACATTTCTTTTGACTGTTTACACAGTAACTTACAGTCTCCTCTGTAGGATTAGATGCCTCCCTTTAACCCCTCAGTCAGTCAGACGTGTTGAAGTCAGCTGACCCACAAGCTGTAAGGCTGGTATGTACTGTACATTTGAGGAAATGATATAGACCCCTTGTTAAAAGGCAATGTTATTAATACATTTTTAAGATTATTATGTTCTAGTCTAGTGTGTGTAAAATGTTTGTGAAAAGCCTATTTGTTCTTCTTCGTTTATTATATGATTACATTATACAATATGTGTCACGTTCGTCATAACGATGAGACCAAGGCGCAGCGTGATTTGAATACATACTTCTTTAATAAATGAATAAACACTAAACAAACTAACAAAACAACAAAGACGCTATTTAAACCACGTGCTGACATGCAACTACACATAGACAACTACCCACAAATACAGGTGGGAAAAGGCTACCTAAGTATGGTTCTCAATCAGAGACGATAGACAGCTGCCTCTGATTGAGAACCACACCCGGCCAAACACACAGAAATACAAATCATAGAAAAAGGAACATAGAATGCCCACCCAAATCACACCCTGACCAAACCAAAATAGAGACACAAAAAGCTCTCTACGGTCAGGGCGTGACAATGTGTCTCAAATGTTGAATTCAATAAGAAGAAGATATCATTGGCATTGGCTCATGTGATATTTTTTACCACACAATGTTACACAGTTTTCCTGGCCAACATAAGCGCACTGTCTGCCATCCGATACCTGCAGAGGAGAGGCAGGGAAAAAGCAACTTGAGAGAAGCCGTTACGTCAAACACCCTCCGTCTGATACAAAGACAGTGAGTCAGCCTGCACAGCTACGACAGTGAGTCAGCCTGCACAACTACGACAGTGAATCAGCCTGCACAGCTACGACAGTGAGTCAGCCTGCACAGCTACGACAGTGAATCAACCTGCACAGCTACGACAGTGAATCAGCCTTGCATCAGCTACGACAGTGAGTCAGCCTGCACAGCTACGACAGTGAATCAACCTGCACAGCTACGACAGTGAATCAGCCTGCACAGCTACGACAGTGAGTCACCTGCACAGCTACGACATGAATCAGCCTGCACAGCTACGCCAGTGAGTCAACCTGCACAGCTACGCAGTGAGTCAACCTGCACAGCTACGCCATGTGAGTCAACTGCCACTACGACAGTGAGTCAACCTGCACAGCTACGAGTGGTTCAACCTGCACAGCTACGACAGTGGAATCAGCGCTGCCAGCTACGACAGTGAGTCAACCTGACAGCTACGCAGTGAAGTCAAGCTCACAGCTACGCAGTGAGTCAACCTGCACAGCTACAACAGTGAGTCAACCTGCAACAGCTCACGACAGTGAGTCAACCTGCACAGCTAGCCAGTGAAGTCAATCCTGCACAGCTACGCCAGTGAGTCAACCTGCACAGCTACGACAGTGAATCAGCCTGCACAGCTACGACAGTGAGTCAACCTGCACAGCTACGACAGTGAATCAGCTTGCACAGCTACGACAGTGAGTCAACCTGCACAGCTACCACACTCCAAACCTGCTTTTTCCATGGAAATACTGACAAGGGATACTGAATACTGTATGTTTCGGACCCTATGGCATCATGTATCTGACATTTGCCCCCCAGGGTGAAATCTATGGTGTCCTCTTGTAAAAATGTAAAGGACCAAAATCAATGTTTTGCTGTAACTGAAATGTTTGCACTATGAAGTATGAATATGATAAGGGCTCATATTGCCCTGATCTTGAAGTTAGAAAWTCATTTTATGGTCCATTGCATTGAAATGGTTGAGCTAGTGTGTATGATAAAAGTATTTCTGTATGTATGCCATTTGATTAGTGTTTTGAGGTCAGTTGATGTCATTTGGCTATCAAAAACATACTTCATTTTATATAGATAAATATAGCCCGTAACAAGGGTTTAAATGACCAAATCCTTAGCCAAGAGACTAGTTTTCATGCACATTTTTTCACTTGAGAAAATGCTGCACCAAACATCATAATTAGATGTACATTTACGCGTCTAAAACTTCCTCTGCAAAAAATGTCAAAATTAATGACAGATTTCTTGATTTATGTGTTAGGACTATGATGTTGCGACAGTGGCTCAAGAGGGACAAACAACAGTAATATTGCCGCTTTTTTTCAAAAAAATTTAAGACATTCGCTTRGCCTAGCTGAGTTCTGCTAGGAGCAAAACAAACCTATGAATGCGGACTCCTTTAGGAGGAGGTCATGAATATGGCGTGTAAGTTTTGGGATTAAATGACAAATATTTGAAATTAAAGGTTCTGAGGGAATATAATTTAGAATAATTTAGATTTTTGAATATTCAATCAACTTCATAGTATTTTTCTTTATGAATTCATCACATACCCTCTTGCAAAACAAATGTGTATAAAGCACTCATTCAAACCAGATGTCTGTGCCTAGTAGACTAGGACTGTGCCACTGTATATTTTGACACATTATGAAGGCTGTTCCATTTTGATTACCTCTATTAGATGACTCTGTCATTGTATGGTTTGTTCTGCGGATGTATTACGTTTCAAATATATTTCTGAGTTGACGGCTGTTTGTCGAATYTATTCTGTCCGACTTTATACACCAGAGGGCAATATAGTATCATGTATAAACTAATTCCAAAGTAATATCAATACTACCAGATTATAAACCACTATGATGTTAAAACAACACTTCAAAATTGCAATCCCTAACAACACAAAGAACACCTWAAACTCCTACTAAGTTTTTGTCACGTGCACAAGTACAGTGAAATGCCTTTCTTGCTTGCTCTTTCCCAACAATGCAGTACTACTATAATTATTTTTGGTAATTCAAGTAGATCAAAAACAAATGAGAAATAGAAACAAGAAGAACACGAGAAAGTAAGTAAAGGTCAGTTCCAGGGTCAGTGCCAATACCATATTTACATTGTGCAGGGATACTGGAGTGGTAGGGTTAGATATTTACACTGAACAAAAATGTAAATACAACATGCAACAATTTCAACAATTTTACTGAGTTACAGTTCATATAAGGAAATCAGTCAATTTAAATAAATTCATTAGTACCTTATCTATGGATTTCACATAACTGGGAAAACAGATATGCATCTGTTGGAAAACGAGTCAGTATCTGGTGTGACCATTTGCCTCATGCGGCGCGACCCATCTCCTTCGAGATTTGATCAGGCTATTGATTGTGGCCTGTGGAATGTTGTTCCGCTCCTCTTTAATGGCTGTGCAAAGTTGCTGGATATTGGCGGGAACTGGAACACGCTGTCGTACACGTCGATCCAGAGCATCCKAGTGGTCATCAAAGGTGAACATTTGGCCACTTAGGTCGATTACGACACCAAACTGCTGTCACATCAAGACCCTGGTGAGGACTACGAGCACGCAGATGAGCTTCCCTGAGGACGTTCCTGACTGTTTGTGCAGAGATTTTCAGTTGTGCAAACGCAATTTCATCATCTGTCCAGGTGGCTAGTCTCAGACGATCCCGCAGGTGAAGAAGCTGGATGTGGAAGTCCTGGGCTGGTGTGGTTACACATGGTCTGCGGTTGTGAGGCTGGTTGGACGTACTGCCAAATTCTCTGAAACAATGCTGGAGGTGGCTTATGGTAGAGAAATTAACAGTAAATTATCTGGCAACAGCTCTGGTGGACATTTCTGCAGTCAGCATGCCAAATGCATGCTCTCTCAGAACTTGAGACATCTTTGGCATTGTATTGTGTGACAAAATTACACATTTTAGAGTGGCCTGTTATTGTCCCCAGCTCAAGGTGCACCTGTGTAATGATCATACTGTTGAATCAGCTTCTTGATAAACCACAATGCTAGTCAACCCTATCTTCTGCATTTGGCCACAGGTTCTCATTCACATCACATCTTATGTCATCTTGGGCAATACACATAGGAAAGAATCTTTTGGCATGCCTGGTCCATCCCTGGCAATCTTCTGCAGATATGTCCAGGCATCCAGCATTTTATGCGTCCAGGATGGACATTTGATCATGTGGATGTAGGTCATAAACCTTCCACCTCCATGAGGAAAATAATTCCTCTATGGGGTTGAGGAATGGAGGGTAAGGTGAGAGGAAAAATGTTACACCAGCCTGGGATGGGCTGCAAACCGCTCTGTGACTACACGAGAGTGTTGAAATGCCACATTGTCCCATACAATTACAAACGTTGGCCGATTTCGCCTCACTGCAACCCTTTCCTCACCTGGCACAACCCTTCCATAGAGGTCATCCAGGAATGAAATGAGACGCTCGGCCCAATTAGCGGTTTATGTAACAGCAATCCATCAGAGGATAMTGCTGCACACATTGTGATGTTGGCACCCCTCTGGCCCGGGACATCCACTGTGGCTCTTTTCCCAATCACATTCCTTCCTCGCTGCCAAATTTTGGCCAAGGTGAAACCAGCCTCATCCACAAAGATGAATATGTGGGGTGTTTGCCTGGCTTCAATCTCCATGACTCTCTAAAATAAATCCACAAGGCAACGTAAGATTTAGGCTATTACGGTAGTCTACATTATCCCTAAAAACATGCCATTGTGTGCCTCTGCCCTGCTTGGTTTTGTTCAAAACCAGTTCTGTATTTTATAGTCATCTTACCTGGACATATTGGTTCCTGAGTTGCTTGACTCCACCAGAGTTCCTCTCAAAGGGGACAGTGTACAACTGCTTCATCCTYACTTGATGTTGTTTCAGGACTCTAGAAATAGTTGTTGTGCTTACATTGTGAATATTTCCAAATGTAATGTTGTCTGCCAACAATCTCTGTGAGTTTTATGTCATTGTTTCTGATGACCATATCAATGATTGGAGTTTCCTGCTGAAAATCCTACCTCTCCCGCCTGTGGGAGGTAACCGTTGGGTCCTAAGCAGAAACACAAAAACAATTACACACAAGTGGGTTTGGAGGCTTTGCTCAATTTACTTCTGTAATGTGCCGTTCAGTCAGATGCCCTTGCAGAATGCACATCTTACCTGTTGTTTTGCTGGACATTTCTCACAATAGATGCCACTGTTGAGTGTTGCAGATTTGCCTGCACTCTCAGACCAACCTCTCTCATTGATAGACCAGGATTTATTACAGGATCAATTATAGTAGCCCTAATCTAATCTGAGACTACAGCTCTTGATCTTCCTCTCAGTCTTCTTCTACCACAAATACTCCTCTCCCTCTCCCAGCCACTCTTCTTCCTCTGTCAGCCACTTCTCTATCTCTGTCTGGGTCCATGTTTACATTACAGGACATCATTATTCCTAASATGTCCCCTTTTGTCTAGATGGTAGTGAAACTGAAAGACTAACACCTGGGTAGGTGTTCAGCTACAATGGGAATCAGATGTAGTTGGTCTAATTGTTTTGATAGTATTTCATTTTTTAGATTTAGAATATATTTCAATACGGTATTACTGTAGAAATGTAGTKAATTGCTGTCTTATTCAATTTTGTGTTATTTTAGGTTTTGAAAACAGTATGCAAACATGTGCAAATTGTATTTCAGCCAAATTGCTGCCACGCCACTTTTTCTATTACACTGTTCAGTGTATATGGGTAAGGTGACTAGGCATCAGGATGTATGATAAACAGTGTAGCTAGCAGCAGCGTGTGTGTGTGTGTGTGTGTGTGTGTGTAAAGTGTGTGTGTAAAGTGTGCATAGATGGGCACACCATATGTCACGTTCCTGACCTATTTCTGTTAGTTTGTTGTATGTGTTAGTTGGTCAGGACGTGAGTTTGGGTGGGCATTCTATGTTGTCTGTTTCTATGTTGGTTTAAGGGTTGCCTGGTATGGCTCTCAATTAGAGGCAGGTGTTTGGCGTTCCTCTAATTGAGAGTCATATTTAGGTAGGTTGTTTCACAGTGTTCGTTGTGGGTGGTTTTCTCCTGTGTCAGTGTTTGTCGCACCATACGGGACTGTTCGGTTTGTTTGTAAGTTCGGTCTTTTGTGTAGTCATTTTCCTGTTCGTGAGTTCTGCGTTTTATGTAAGTTCGCATGTCCAGGTTTGTCTACTCCGTTTGTTGTTTTGTTAGTTTATAGTCAAGTTCGTGTTTTCGTCTGTTCTGTAAATAAATATGTCATCACAACCCGCTGCGCCTTGGTTCAATCACTACTCCTCCTCTTCATCCGAAGAGAAAACCGTTACACCATAAAGCGTGATTCCATTTCCAATACAATTAAGTTTTTCACCAGCAGACGGCGAGGTTGGGCCATGAGCGAGAACGAGAGAGAAAAGCGTCACAGATTTAAGGTCCTGGGTGAAATAACACGTCTACTGGAATGTGCTCGTTTTGCAAAGTTTATTTATTTAATTTTATGAAAAAGAGCCTGACTAATAAACATTTATTGAAATGGCTGTACTGCACTCTTCAGTACGGTTGAAAATATCAGATTTGAAGTCAATCTTCCTTATACATCTATCTGATCCATTGTCTATCTGATCCATTGTCTACTTTCCGTTCAAAGGAGCTTGTCTGTTGTACAGTGGTACTCTATCATCGTAACCCGTATTCAAATGTAATTCTTTGACTTTTATTAATGAACCATTATAAATTCTTATAAATGTTCATAAATGTTTCAAATGCTTTATTGATTATTATACATACTACACAACATGCTAATGAATTGTAATGCTTAAACACATTTATAAATCGTTTTCTAATGCTTGTTCATGAAAGTGTTACCTATTTACATAAGGTCTTAGCTTGTTTCAGGTCATAACTATACTGAACAAAAATATAAACGCAACATGTGAAGTGCTGGTCCCATGTTTCATGAGCTGAAATAAAATATCCCAGAAATGTTACATACGCAGCTTATTTCTCTCACATTTGGTGCACTAATTTGTTTACATCCCTGTCAGTGAGCATTTCTCCTTTGCTAAAATAATCCAGCCACCTGACAGGTGTGGCATATCAAGAAGCTGACTAAACAGCATGATCATTACACAGGTGCACCTCATGCTGGGGGCAATAAAAGGCCACTCTAAAATGTGCAGTTTTGTCACACAACACAATGCCACAGATGTCTGAAGTTTTGAGGGAGTTTGCAAATGGCATGCTGACTGAATGACTATCCACCATAACTGTTGCCAGATGTTCATTTCTCTACCATAAGCCGCCTCCAACATCGTTTTAGAGAGTTTGGCAGTACGTCCAACTAGCCTCACATCCGCAGACCACGTGTAACCACAGCAGCCCAGGACCTCCACATCTGAGACCAGCCACCGGGCCAGCTGGTGAAACTGAGGAATATAACTGTCTGTAATAAAGCCCTTTTGTGGGCAAAAACTAATTCTGATTGGCTGGGCCTGGCTCCCCAGTGGGTGGTACTGGCACCCAACTGGGTGGGCTTATGCTCTCCCAGGCCCACCCATGGCTGCGCCCCTGCCCAGTCATGTAAAATAAATAGATTAGGGCCTAATGAATTTATTTCAATTGACTGAATTCCTTATATGATCTGTAACTCTGTAAYATTTTTGCATGTTGCGTTTATATTTTTGTTCAGTTTACTTACTACTAAACATCACTACAAATAATACAAGTATAATCAAGAAAATATTATCAGTACAAGTTGATATTAAAAGCATCGGGCAAGAATAAGAGAAATGTAACGTCCTTTTTATTGTAAATAAACACCTCAAACAAAGTAGAAGAAACAAGCCACAGAAAGAAGAGCAACATTTTGCAGAGGTAGTAGCACAATGCAGAAAGTCCTTTTAAGCCCTCAAAGTTTGCTTTGTGATTTCAGAACATTGAATAAATAATACAAATGTTGTTTTTAGCTTTGTGGAATGCTTTTTACAGCTTACAACCAAAGACAAGTCGTCTGAGGATAGAATATAAAAATCATATAGTATACGAATCAAAAGGTTAACACAATAAAAAAGCATGGAAACAGGACGGTATTCAAGAAAATGCTCATAAATAGTACAAAAACTCACAAAATGTAAAATATGAAGCCCAATGCAGTGCACAGTAGCCTACACACAGTAGGGGAAAAAAATACATTTTCAAGCGCCCACGGTTAAAAACTATGTACATTTTGCACTTTCATTAATGCTACAATATCAGGCAGTGGTAGGCTGTTTCCTACCTTTTCATACTGTTGTGTGGGAAAGTGATTTTGCTGAATCATGTGTATCTGCGTTAACATACAGTACAGTAGTGCAGCTTAAATACAAATACCGTACTCTTATCACACCCACATAAAACATTCTTCTGACTACTGAATATCTGACAAATACATTGTTCATGAGGTTTGTGGATAATATGGTGTGAGTCTCAGATGGCACCCTATTCCCTATACAGAGCATGACTTTTAAACGGAGCCCAGTGCACTGAATAGGGAATAGGGTGCCATTTGGGACACAAGCATGATATGCAGTAGTGAGCTTCCACAGTGTTTTTTTTATGGCTCTCTGATGGGGATCTGTTGTTTGCACACGTCCAGACGAGCGCCAGTCCATTGTTTGGTTTTATAACCATCTCTGCTGGTTGGTAGCCATGGCACCCAGGCCTCTGGCCCCGAAGTCTAATCCCGTCCGGTGTGGCGAAATTCCAGACATGGGCTGAATCATCCCAGTATTGCAGTCATACTCCCAAATGTTGTCATAGTCCATTTGCTGGTCATCTGGCTCAGATGGCTCAAGGTACGAGTTGTGATCTGTGGGGACAAGAGAAACGATTCCCAGGCTTTTAGTTTTATAGCAGTAGAAGAAGAGGAATATAAGACCTCGCCCAGATTGGGAAACACTTTTGGACCAGGTCCAATGTATATAACTCTCTCATGGTGTGTGTGAACTGCCGTCTTCGGCTTAACATACAATCGTACTGTACTGTAAAACCAGTACTGTGGCATGCCTATACAACATCACCCACGTTTGTCCTCCGTTTTCTCCTGGGAATTGTGCAAAGCTTGAAATGATCACCGGGAATGTCCTAATATCCAATTATATAGTGGGTTATATTTGGAGATAACCTCTTAAAACCCATCCTGTTTTCATATTAGATAAAAGGACCATTAGATATGAGCTATAGAGAGTAGCCCTTGCCCAGTTGTGTGCTGTCAATCACAGCTGGTAGTAACCCTGTCTGGAACAGTGTTCTCTTACACTGGATTTCCCCCCATGAGACACCTGCACACATGGCATTTAAAGCTGGCCTAAGCTCCATTTCATTGGCACATCTCTGCATTTCCTGCACTTTTCTCTCTGCAGAGATAGCCTGTCTGACTGCATGCTGACAGTGACAGACACACCCAGTCCAATAGTCTAACGTTCTATACTATACTGGCCTAAACTGTATGTGTAAATATGCCTTGTTTTTCTTGGAAGTGGTAAAACTACAGTCCCCCTATGAATTGAATTCTGTGTCATTGAGGATTTTGAAGTAAATTGTTACCAACTAAGGCTGATTTGAGTGGGATTTAAGTGTGTGATTTACGATGTGACAATATCATAGAGAGGTTTGAAATGGTGAGCATTCCTTTTTTTTTGTCAGAAAGAAATGCTAAATACATAGTAAGCTAAAGGTAACCAACTTATTTGCTGTTTCAGTTTTAAAACATAGCATAACATAGTATAATTCTCTGGTCCTACCAGTACAAGGTGAAGAATGTTGTTCCATTGTGAGTGCAGTGTGCAAGTTTACATGAGCATGCTTGACATTCTTACCTGAGGAGAAACCATATAGCATCTGGGTGGTGTTCATAGCAGGCATCACGGGGAAGACCCTCTGTCAAAAGATGAGGACACAAAGTTGCTTCACATGTACAAGAACAACAAATAGTACTTTAGAGAGGATTATTATAGAGTACAACAAATGGAGATTATACCCACAGTATTCAAAATAAATATGATTGATCCATAAAGCATTAACTATGTGCCTTTTAAAGGCAATGTTTCTGTGTTTGTGGAGATTGCATTCAAGGTAAAGGCTGCAGATGTCGGCTTAATTCGAGAGCTTGGGAATACAAGGTTATATCTGCACAAAGATGATCCTGAGATAATTGGCTTTTAAGGTCCGAACCCTCATTGGTTTGAATGGTGTCAGCATTCTTTATCTTGCATTCTTTTTATTAAACAACATGAATTGGGATATTTAGAGTACTAAATAGGTAGAGAACATTGAACAGAACAACGCTATGTCAATAACTATAATTTTGACAAAAATGAAGATAGAACCTTATGGTCCCAAGTTCTCATTAGAAATGACCTTTGAATGTCAAGCGCTACAATGCTACAACAAAGTTTGGATTGAATCCCGGCCACATGCTTACCATACATATAAGGTCAAATAAATATCGCATTTACAACTCCACACTGTAAGTCGCATTGGCCCGTATAGATAAAGTGTCTCAGAGTAGGAGGGATCTAGGATCAGCATTCACGCTTTGTGAAGGTGAGTCATTGAGTTTCAGTTTCTCACCTCCTCTTGCACTGCTTTGGGTGCAGGCAGCAGCCTCAGTCTGGAGACGGCCTTAGCTTTCTGGTCTGGCCCCTGAGGGCCCTCCATCTCCAGCCCCTGGCCCTGGATGAGTACGAGACTCCTGCGGCAGCGCTTGCCCAGGGGAGGGGTGCGCAGCTGGAAGGAGGAGGGTAGGAGATGAGGGTCCTGCTGCTGCTGTGGTGGTCCTCTCACACACTGCTGTTGAGGGTCAGAGGAAGAGAGCATTAGAAAGCCATCAGGTCAAATTGGTAGTAGCAATAGAAGTAGAATTAAAGTAGTAAAGTGCTTTGTGATAAATGTTAAAAGGGCCACATAGATTTGATTGATTGAAAGGAATTTAACATGGAAAATGTTTTGAAATTAAATGTCCCAATTTACATTTAGAGCATTTATTAATTGGATGAAGTATCTGTCCAATGACAGTCATGCATATACAGCCACTGAAGAGAAATGGACCTCAACCCTGCCAATGTGTCAATGCTGAGACTAGAGTCTAGACACAAAACTTAAATTCCCGGGTGCGCTTGTGGTGTAAACTGAGACGTCTGAATCCAGTATCATGACCCACTTACCGCTGGCTGCTGCCTGAGCCGGCTCTCCTCCTCCTGCGCATAGATGTCAGGGGTGCAGGGCTCGTCATACAGGGGCGACAGGGGCTGCCGGGGGGCGCACATGTCCGAGTGCCGTTGGGGGGCAGAAAGCGACACGTACTTCAGGGACGTCTGTGGAGTGCTCCAGCTGTTGGACTGATCACACAGGGATTTCCAGCGGTTATCATTATTATTCCGTCACTCACAGTCAGTCTTTGCTCTCAGCACAGTACATGAATGGCCATTCTCTTTTCTAGCGCTCTCACACTCAGGGACTAGCAGACGCTAATCATTTAAGCCATACTTAGTGCTGGGATTTGGGGTAGGGTTACCAAGCGGAGAGATGGGGCTAATCTCAGACATGATCTACAGAGGGGTCGGGGGTAGTTGGAGGGTGTAGTCTACTAGCGTGACAACTGTCCGAGTTCGTGTGGAGTGTATGCCGCTAGCCTGCTACACTGATCTGTCTTTAGTGGCTTTAGTGGGGCGGCGTAAAACAGGTTGCTCTCCCTGAGTGCTGTTACGGAAAGTTGTTTCCTGTCCAGCACTTATGGGGTAATATCTCCCCTAAGACATATCTGCTGAATTAAGCTGGAGAGGTACTGTAACATATCATTTTACACCGCTGACAGCCCTGTTGTTTTGCGGTAGACTGTTTGGGTTATAGCACACATGATGAACAGCAAAGCATAGTCCCAGAGGGAATATTCCATAATTAAATTAGCGACCAGGCTGAAGTTAGTACCTTGACGAGAGGGGCCTTCTCCAGATACTGTTGGGTGCTGGCGCGGTCACAGTGCAGGCCTGAGTAGGGCATGTTGTACACCGGCCCCTCAGGGGTGAGGTAGGAGCAGCGCTGCGGGGAGGAGTAGCACTGCGACAAAGGTCGGAGGTCGCGCTCAGGCCTGGTGTGGGATGACACGCTGTTGCTGCGGCTTCCCAGTCGAGCCATCTCGGTGGACGTGGGCCGACTGGAACTGTACTGTAAGGACACACAGACAGAGGGCAAAGGTCAAGTATGCTCAGTAACATCAAAACTAACAGGGGTGATACGAATGAACACAAAAGGGTGGTGTCCCGGAGTCTCGTTCTGAACTAAAAAGCACCAAGATATGCTCCATTGAGCATGCTTTTTAGTCCAGGGCTTAATTTGGATCCGGGAAATCGTCCCAAAGAGTTCAAACAAATCTGTAATCTGGCGAACCTGTTATGATGCTATTGTTCCTATACCCGCCCTGAAAAGTAAAGTTGTATTCCTGCTTTGCTTGAATAGCACCCAAAGTCTAGCTGATGTTATTCGTTGCCAAAGTGTAAGCAAGGAAAGTTGAAGATTTCAAATCATCTTGATTTGTACCGGGGAGGTGCAGTTCAGTAGCTAAAAGTAGGCTACACACACCAAGAACAACATGTTTTCTGGGCAGAGAGCTGGATGAGCAACCAGTCTACAGGGTCCTTCGTTCTTTAGGGAGTCCGATCAAGGTCTTGATAGCATACGACACTTCTGTTGATCCTTGAGATCTCTCTGTTCTCAGGTAACCTGTTGATTGCTAAGGCAGCGAGTAAGTGCCCCTCATTTCTTATGGTCAAATGTGTCTTTATGGTGTTATATCGGAGGGAAAAAAACAAATATGTTTTGATCTCGTTTTCGGGAGGCTTCAGGACTTCAGCTTGTGTCGGCTTGTGTTGTAACAGGAGAGGCACGGTCTAGACCTTGGTTAATAATTCACCTTTGGAAACGAAAGGTGCTCCTACTGCTCTGCCCAACTCCACCAAAACAAACAAGCTCTTTCATGATAGAGTCCTGTGGACATCAGATACATGCTTTATACCAGCTACGTAAATGCCCCCACCACAGAGCAGAGCCTTACAACACCACATTCCGTAGCGTAAAAGTACATAACTTTACGTGGGCATACCAGTAGTACACACTCAAATTCACTCTAGTTTCTTAGTAGAAAGCAGACCTCTGTCTTTTTGAGGTGTACTTCATTGAGCTTTGAGTTTGCAATTTCATGTTAATTTAATAGTTTTATTTTGCTAATTGTGGTCTGCTGTCTGTAATTGTTGTCTAATATCGCTCTAGGAGCTGATCCGTCATCAGGATTGTGGAATAAATCGAATGGTAAGGTAAGATTTGAATGGAGAAAGCTGATCCAAGATCAGCGCTTGCCTTTCTTTTGATCCTATCAGTATTGACACATGCTCCAATGATGCACTTGTGAACGCTCTCTTTACGTGGTGTTCTGGGAAGCACATGACAATTCTGGCCGTTATAGGAACAATGCATCGTTAAAACACTCGTAAGTTCCATCGCTATCAGGAAACCAGGCCCTGGACAACCTAAACCAATCGCAGCTTGAGTATCTGAATGTATTTGACCTATGTATTTGATCCAGGTCTGGTAGAAAGTGTTCAAATGCACACTTACACACAGGGGTTCTGTGTACCCTGGGGACAGAGGGTTGTCCTCGTGTCTGGGAGGGAACTGGAGGTGGTGGGATCCAGACCCTGACCCCCGTCCACTGTGGGACTGGCCCAGCCTCAGAGACTCACTCCGACCCTGGCTGTTCCGACCCTGGCTGTTCCGACCCTGGCTGTTCCGACCCTGGCTCTGGCTGTTCACACTCCACCTGTCAAACTCTGGAGCCTAGTTGGAAGAATACAGCACGACGTGTTAACAAATGAAACCAGTCAAACGGACAGTCGAACACAGTTAAAATTGAGGTGGAATATAGTTTGAGTTGCACATTAATGGATCCTAAATAAGACAACGTGCTTAAAACAAGGTCACTTAGAATGGGTAAATTCATGCAAGATGCATAGCCTTGATATGGCAATAGCCTCCAATATAATGCTGTCCATAGTGGTTCCAATAGAATAGAATGAGGCTATAGTCAAATCAGGGCTACCAAACATATTGCTGCTCTCGGATCAGTTTGCCTTTTAGATCATCATGAATATGAATAGGAGGAAACTGATCCTAAGTCAGTGTCCTACTCTGAGACACTATATGGATAATTAAAGATAGAGTCCTTAGTTGCTCCATCCATTTTTGGACTCCAACTCTTATTGTTCTAATCTAGGATGGTCCTGAGCTAACGGTGGGGGGTGTCTCACCTCTCTCGGCGTGGGGGTGTAGATGATGTCATAAACAGGGGGCGGGGGACTGAGCACGGGGACATCAGAGGCTTTGAAGTACTGGATCCAGTCGCAGAACTCCCTCTTATCAAGACAGGACACCACGATAGGGTTTATCAGCTTGCCTGGGAAAGCAGAGCCAGTTCATGGATTCAGTCACTCATTGGAGTGTGCATGAGGCAATTTGCACTTAATAAGTGAACTTCATTTGCAATTTAGATTTAAAAACGAGTGTAGCTCAGCGGTCAAGTTACCTTCGATCATGAAGGTATTGGGCTTGACGTCCTGGCAGGGTGTGGTCACAGTGATCATGTTGAGTGGAAGTTTCCCCTGCGATCACACACACACACACACACACTGTTACACACACTTCTGACACACAGACAGATCAGAGGGAGACGATTGCAAACATGACAAAGTATGTCCTTGAGTGTAATCAAGGTGTCATAGGCTATGAGTGACTCATACGAGCTAGAGGTGAGACTAGGGTCAGAGCAGTACATCTACTGTATGCTAAATATCTATACTGCAGCTAAGAGTAAGCCTGAGTACCAGTCTGTTTATGATTTCATGCCAACTCCTTGGCATGACAAGGATTTGACATGATGCCACAAACAGATCTGGGACCAGGCTAGCTAAGAGTCTATCCATGGTTCAGCGGGACGTTTTAAAATTACCTTGTAGAACAGGCCGTGGCACTCTTCTGATAGGATGATCAGAGTGGTGGGGTACATCACCAGTAGTCTGTCACTATGCTCCTATAGTGGACACAATGGCAACAATCAACTCTCACTGCATTCAATAGCTAATTCAATGTTCAGTATCTCGCCATGGTGCGGATGTTTGTCTCTCAGGCTGATACAGAGAGACTCATCCATGCTTTCATTACAAGCAGGCTTGACTACTGTAATGCTCTCCTGTCTGGTCTACCCAAGAAATCCATTGGTCAACTCCAAAACATACAGAATGCTGCAGCATGGGTACTGAACAAGACCAGACAAAGAGCACATAATTGTGCACCACAATACATGAGACATGCTTTTAAGTTATGTACCCAGTAGGTCCCTCAGGTCCTCTGACACTGGCCTTTTAACTATCCCAAAGCCTAGGACCAAGATGCATAGAGAGGCAGCCTTTAGTTATTATGCCCCCAGCCTCTGGAATAACCTGCCAGAGAGCCTGAGGGGGGCCGAAACTGTGGACATACTTAAAAGAGATCTTACAACACAACTTTTTAGCTTTGCTTTTCCTTAGGGTGCTTTTTAGTCATTCAGTTGATGTTATTCTTCAGTTTTTTTATCCTCTTATGTTTGCTGTGTAGTAAATATTTCCGTTTTTATTTTAATTGTTTTTTATTCGTTTTTTTCCTGTGAAGCACATTGCTTTGCATTCCATGTCTGAAGTGTGCCGTGTAAATAAAGCTTGATTTGATTTGATTTGGATTGTATCTTGTGTTCGGTGTAAGATGACGTGTCACGTCTTAGAGTTAATGTGTGTTCACGTCAGATGCAGTGTTGCTGTCACACAGTTCTACTGGTCTTTCTGTGTCAAATATTAAAGGCCCTTACAGTGAAACAGTAGCTAAATGCAAGTGGGCTATTATCTCCCAGACCGTGTGTGAGCGCGTGTGCTTGCATGTGTGCGTGGCTGACAGACAGCTGACGTTACAGCTGCGAGGTGAGTCAAGTTGTTGCTTGAGCCAAGCAACTGCCTTTCACACACCCAGTTTACAAGCCCTCAAACTCCCCTCCCGGAAACTTCAACCAGCCTACCGCTATTTCCCACCAAACATTAACTTGCAGATTTACCCCCAGGCTACATGAGTAATGTTTTTTGATAGGATTAAGCCTAGTCAGCAACGGGCAGCATGTATTTCTTTGGCTTCTGTCTTGTTTGGCTAGCAGAGTAACATGTTCTGTAGGAGTCTCAGTAACTGTAGTAGACTCCTGTACTGCCCATACCCTTCCACAAGGTATAAAGTCACAGCAAACAACACCGCCCACTCCTTATGCACTATGTAGTGTTTGTGTGTGTGTGTGCGTGTGTGTGGATGTGTGTGAACGTGTTTAATTATACTTGTGGGGACCAGAAGTCCCCATAAGAATAGTAAACYAACCAAAAATTTACCAGCCAGGGACATTTTGTTGGTCCCCACAAGGTAAAATGCTATTTCTAGGGGGTTTAGGGTTAAGGTTAGAATTAGTGTTAGAATTGGGTTTAGGCTTAGGAGCTAGGGTAAGGGGTTAGGGTTAGGTTTACAGGGTACGGGTACGGGTCGTCTAGTTTCACAAAACGACTTAGCAGCAGTCAAGACCATGAATACACTATCTTATTCATCTGTCTTAATATGTTTTCTTTGTTTATGTGCAACTGGATGGTGCGCATTCAGGGTTCTTTGTTCTAGTGATATTTGAATATTAATGTCAAACTTCCAGAGAAGATGGCCAAAACACGTCATGTTTTAGTGGCTATAATGTTTCAGTGGCAGGTTCTAACATTTCAGTGACAGGTTATAGTGTTTCAGTAACTTGACAGGTTCTAACATTTCAGTGACAGGTTATAGTGTTTCAGTAACTTGACAGGTTATAACATTTCAGTGAGGTGGGTGTTGTACCTGGCATGGGAGGTGCTGAAGGTGGACTTTGGTCACATAGGTGATGGGCCCCAGACTCTCACGCTGAGAACCCTCCCAC
This sequence comes from Salvelinus sp. IW2-2015, assembly GCF_002910315.2. NCBI lineage: Eukaryota > Metazoa > Chordata > Actinopteri > Salmoniformes > Salmonidae > Salvelinus > Salvelinus sp. IW2-2015. The sequence goes on along the minus strand of NW_019942567.1, from coordinate 256,786 downwards.
TCATAGATGGGCTCTTTGCTGATAGAGTTCCTCAGCTCCTCTCTCCCCTCCGTGCTCTCCTCTACTTTCTGCTAGAAACAGGTAGACATGTTTACATTAGCGAGGCATGGAAATAATCAACTTTACCCCACCAGTTATGAAGGATAAACATTAAAGACATAGCAGAACTTCTCCACAGTATGAGCTATTATTGCCGTAACTTTGGGGCTTTTCCTCATTTAATAGTGCCGCAGTCACACGTAAATAATATCGTATACAACTGTATAATGAAACAAATTGTTCCTACGCCAGCTGTTACTATTGGAGGTGGAAGAAGCAACATAGCATTCATTATTTTTTTGCTTTTGTGCCCTTGTACTTGTATTTCATCACCTATTTAATGTATGTGATCAGCCTTTTCCACACATGTGGGTGTAGCTATGACCCAGTGCAAATGTGAGTCTAGTGATGTGGTCGTGGTGCAGTCACAGTCATGACCGCTCCCTGGGATCATGATGCCCTCAAGGAGAGACAGCCATGACTCAACACATCCTGTTGATGGACAACTTTTTAACATCAGGATCAACCCAGGGTGTAGCTCCTACGTTGGCCTACTCAACTGGTTTTCTTTCWTTCAATTCCATCTGACCTGTCATACAAATGAAACAGTATTGTTTGATTACCTTAACCCTGGTGTAGGTCTCGAGAGGTGCAATGGGGGTGCCCCCGTTGATCTCGATGTGTTCTTTGAGCAGGCCAAACCACAGGTCCATCTCCTCCTGGTTGGAACAGTAGACAATGATGGGGTTCAGGCTGACACCTGCAGGGGTCAAAGATCATGGGGTCAGAGGTGTCAAGAAGTGGCTGGCCACCAATGCTTCCGGGTGAAGCCCTACCATATTCATTTACAAATAGAAAGCTCTACGTTATGCCAAAGGCAGCTTGTCGTCGCCGGTAAATCAAGCTTTTGGGTTTCCRGCTATTTCAGAAAGAAACTATGTAAAAAATATATATAAATAAGTAGAGCTCCCTGTCATGTTAATTACACATTCTGTCAAACTTCCACAAAATATCCCCTGTAGTGTCAAAACAGGTTCGGTTACATGTGAAACCACTGACTTACAGTGCATTCGGAAAGTATTCAGACCCCTTGACTTTTTCCACATTTTGTTACGCTACAGCCTTATTCTAACATGAATGAAATTGTCATTTTTTTCCCATAGACTTACACACAATACCCCATAATTTAAAGCAAGTAAATGGTTTTCAGATTTTTTTGCAAATGTATAAAAATAATTTTACGGGAATATCACAGAACGATGGAGGCCACTGTGTTCTTGGGGACCTTCAATGCTGCAGAAATCTTTTGGTACCCTTCCCCAGATCTGTGACTCGACATAATMCCTTCGACCTCATGGCTTGGTTTTTGCTCTGACATGCACTGTCAACTGTGGGACCWTATATAGACAGGAGTGTGCCTTTCCAAATCATGTCCAATCAATTGAATTTACCACAGGTGGACTCCCATCAAGTTGTAAAAACATCTCAAGGATGATCAATGGAAACAGGATGCACCTGAGCTCAATTTCCAGTCTCATAGCAAAGGGTCTGAATACTTATGTAAATAAGGTACTTCTGTTTTATTTTATACATTTGCCAACATTTCTAAAAACCTATTTTCACTTTGTCGTTCTGGGGTATGTGTGTACATTGATGAGGGAAAAATTATTGAATTAATTTTAGAATAAGGCTGTAACGTAACAAAATGTGGGAAATGTCAAGGGGTCTGAATACTTTCCGAATGCACTATACATGTAAACCATTACAGGATAGCGTGAGTGACCTGCGCCCGTATTCATAAAGCATCTCAGAGCATGACTGCTGATCTAGGATCAGGTCCCCCATGTCCATGTGATCTTATTCATTATGATCTAAAAGGTAAAACTGGTCCTAAATCACCACTTCTACTTTGAGATGCTTGACACATATGGCCCCCTGCTCTCTTTAGCCTCCCAACAGCTCACCTAGCGGAGAAGTAAAGCCCACCTTCCTCCAGACCGCCTTCCTTCCCAAGAGGAATGTAGCCTACAGAACCTGATGTTAAAAGAGCTGGAATCTCCCTTTATCAGCCCTACACATACCAAAGATAACAGGCGAGATAGCCTCTTTCATTCCATTCCCATTCCCACGCCCTCGTTATTGTTAGCAGGGCAGGCCCCAGGCATAAGTGACATAAGCGATTGCTTAGGAACTGCTCTCAACTTACTTTGGAGAGTTGGAATAGTAGAATACACAAAGTGCAAGTTCAACGTGTGGCTGTGCGTTAGCTGTTTTTCTCTTGTTATGTCAGTTACTGACAATCACTCAATATCATTAACATGGCATAAATCATGGCAGTCTTTAGAATATCAGGAAATTAGCTTTAAAACTGCACAAATTTCTCTCCACCCTATGGCAAAATGGGAATAATTGCAGGAAATGTGTTATAAAATTGCTAAATGTTCTCTCCGCCCCATGGCAAAAAGTGTAGAACTGCAGGATATTTACTTTAAAACTTAAATATTTCTCTCAGCCGTCAAGAGAAGGCCACTAAAAAGTTTTCCCCCCTTCCACCAAATCTTGTCTTGGGCCCCCAAAAGGCTAGGGCTGGCCTTGATTGTCAGGAATGCTTGCCTTGCCAGCTGACTGTTCCCTAATCGGCAGCCTTGCTGCTCTTATTTGTAGATCTTCTTTCTATTCATTCCAGCTTTCATTTTTGCCCTTGATCATGACACTCCCTCGATTTAGGCATTTTTCCACGGGTCAAGTGAGGACGGAGAAAGCCTGACAGAGAGTATGACAGGTTAATTCTGGAGCCTAGGCCTATTGTTCTGACCTGTCCACCTCGTTAGTGGTCTGGCTGTTGTTATTAAGTGTTCTTAACTGACTTATAGGAGTGCGAGAGTCTGGACTACGGGTATCGCTGTCGACTCCGGACTTCTGAGCCCATTGTGTCCAGCTCCCACTTCCTTCCCTTCGCCACACTTTCCTGGCTGTGTTGCCCTCTCATCTGTTTCCTCCCCCTCTCATTTCAAATGCATGTCTATCAGAATACAAAAATATGAATAAACAGACTTACTCAAGTTATGACTGTTGCGACATGACCCTAACTAAATCTTTGTAGGAACTTCCCGGGACTTTCTAGGGCAGTATACGGGATTGTACGTGTGCCTATCCATCATGCTAAGTCAACTCCTGTTGGGGCTTACAGGAAAGCTGATTCATCCGTGTAGCAATGAGGAAGATGTGAAAGATTTTCATTCTGAGATATCGCTGCTGAGCACAATCTCTCACTTGACTCAGAGTTTCGTCACGCTAACTCTACATGTGTTTCCAGTCAAGTGCACTGCAGCCTCCCTCTAGGTAAATAAAGGCTCTCTCAGAACAGGGAAAACATCTGAAACACAATATTTTATTAAGTCAGTTTGTTCCAAGAAGTATCTCTGAATGTGAAGTATGTTTTGGCCATGCGTAACAAAGAAAACATTTTGGGAATTATAAAGAAATACAAATAAAGAGACTTCGAATTCTCCAGGACTTGAGCTGACTTCATGTGTCTACAACAAGTATCATATTAGTGTCATGTTGGATTCAGAGAAACAACGAAGATCCCATTATCAAACACATTATCAATCCCAAACCATTACAACTCTAGCCCAGTTATCAGGTATCTCTGTGCTTTAACCAACTCCGTTGACCTTCATTGTCATGCCATAGAACAGACAATAGAGAAGCTGACTAAGGCACATCAGATATGGCAACCATGCTCAAATTTGGCGTACAACTATTTTTGGTCATCATTATCAAAGACACAGTGAAGTTGATAATGAAGTCCTTGAACATTTGGAGATCAGGGCAAAGCCTCTCAAAGAAGGAGTGCTGATCTAGGATCAGTTTTGCCTTTAAGCTAGTAATTAATAAGATTACATGGACAGATCCTAGATCAGCACTCCTACTTTGAGATGTTTGTGGATACGGGCCCAGATCCTAAGAGGCCAAACTAGTAGGRGTTAATTAGGGTGCCCCTGGAATGTGCTATAGATTATATGTCTTCACAGGGCTGAGAGCGGGCCCTGGCCTTTCTGCCTCGACAGCTGAGAGAGTTCAGGGGCACCTGTCGTTTAACAAGTGGGGCCTTCAAGAGAGGCTTGGCGCCCTGACCGAGAGCAGAGAGGGGCAACTCTAGTTAGTTTTTGGTGGTTGAGGGGAGGTGAAAGGGGTCATGGCACTTTTGAATCACCGGAACGTCAGAACATGGGAAACGCCACRAATTGAAAATAGCATGTGATGTTCGGCTTGGGATCGTGAAAGTGAATGTGGGCTCTGTCTGTCTTTGCTGTGAGAGAAATGAAACTTGAGAACCGTGCGCTTTACGTCATGTTTTTGCACACGTCATCCATTGACAGCAATACAAGATTTCCGTGACAGTCGAGTTATGTGCACGCATCTCAAGTAACTTTGAGACTGGTCGAAAGAAGACGGGAATTTGGACACCACAATATCGGTGTTTTTATGCAAATGTGAACCAACATTCCTACATTTTTGTCTCACATGTTGAGAATTAAACCTTGCCTACCGCACCACTGAGTTACAGAGAAGCTTGAAGCTGGCCTTTGAATCATAAACAACTATAAATAGCCTACAAGACGATCCAATGGCAACTCAACACAGACTGATTGGCTATAGTCAATAGAAAATATAAAACAGACGATTGCAACATTTCAGCGCTCCATGCTGTCCCAGTTCTGAATACCACGAGCACATGAAGTTAACTTCCTTTCAAGTAAAAGGCCAACTCACCGTTGATCTGTAATGCAAATTCCTGGGGTTGGCTGGAGTTACAGTTTTCCTGCAGGTTGCAGATGGTGAGCTCTTTCAGAGGAAGAGTCCCCTGCACAGCACAAAACACAAGTCAAATCTTAGTCGTTCAATCATTCCATTTCATCATACAGTATCATTGTCGGGACCATAGAAATATACTATATAGAAAGGATGGGGTACACTGTTTTTCAAGCGTACTGTACATCATAACTTCATTTTTGCCATTCTCCATTCTCTGTAAACTTAAGGAACAATAACATTTTCGAACCTATATGAATTGAAATCAGCCACTCCCCTTTATGTACTCTGAACATTTTATGACTCTAGGACCGAGAAAATGTTTTCAAAATAGCTTCTGAAGTTTGGTGATTTTATGATCATAATTTGTTTCAGTTTMGGAGATACACGGTTTTGGTCCAATAGTGACGATATCGTAGTCCGGTCTTGTGTTTTCCTTTTGTAAAAGATTTCAATCTAATTACATTTCTAATTTCCGCAAATATCGCTATTAGTTGGCTTGAAACTAAAGCCAGCCAGGTGCATTTATGATTGCATCAGGCCTTACATTTGTCATCATTTACTCAATGACTAATATCCAATATCCAGCAGCTTCCCATCCTGTCACTGAGTCTGGTGCGAGTCTAGTGCTAACAAAACATAGACACTGTACCACAGTGATTCATGACTGCTCATACTTTGCGAGACAGGTTTAGGAGACAGAATCATACACATTATGTTTACCAACACACAAGCCGTTGGCAAGGAACGTGTGTCTCGAGGCATAACAGAGATTGAGAACGATGCAGCCGTTACATTTTAGTCATTTAGCGGATGCTCTTCTACAGAGGGACTTACAATCACTGCACTGACATTACTGCGTCATGGTGAACATTTTCTCACCATTTCAGTGATTTGCGATCATCACTCATTCATTTACAACATTTTGACAGCAATATATCCATAGATAACGTAATGGCAGCCTTTGAAAAACAGTTGGCTGGAAAGCCTCACCTGGTAGGTGAGTCCAGTGGTGTTGTTGGAGACGAAATGAAGGTGTGTCTGGAAAAGGTCCAGGTAGCAGTCATGCACATCCTGCAGAGAGAGAGAGAGAGAGGTCATAGCCGATATCGTCAAACCCAATCTATGCAGGATTTAAGGTCTGGAACTTGAAGCCAGAACAGTATAACACCAGAATCCCAGAATCTACTTTCAGCTGGTCTAATAACACCAACTGGAATATCACGTTATGACTATATGTTTATCACGGTGGTCCTGAGGGGCAACATCATCTTTGTTTCTACACAGACATCTGCACTCTGTTTCTCTGATGATCAAAAGGAGTGGCGTCTTGACCCAGTGCAATTGATGTGTCCTAAATGGCACCCTATTCCTTATAAATTACACTACTTTTGACCAGAGCCTAACATCCTGTTTGACAGGATGTTGTCCTGTCAACAACATCCTGTGTTTCTAACGGGTTGGTCTTATTCTTAATGATCCTATAATGCTGTCAACGTTGATTTGACTGTCATTTTACACCTATAGGAAGTTGTGTGCTGGGACTTGGATTATAAGGACTTGTGTTATTATGAGGACTTGTGGGATTTCCCAAAGAGCCACTTGTGATTTACAATCACTTCCTGACATTTGACAAGCCTAGCCCTCAACTGTTTTAGGGTTCACCTCTTTTTCAACAAAATAGTGAAGAAATACTTCCTCGCTTTGCGTTCGACATTGCATTGAGTTACCAAACAATGTGTTCTTTCTCCTATGACCTCATCCAACACTCCATTCTTTCAACCTTTTTTTCTCTCCCTCTTCTTGACAGCATGGTTGCATCTGTGACAGATTCCCACGGTTGGGCGCCTGTTTTTCCATATACCTGTTCCGAGATCAGCCCTGAGTTTGTCTCAGGGAGGTGTTTCCCCTCAGCATGTTCAAACACAGGTCCCCTAAGCTGAACCCTGTTTTGATTCATCACTGCCGGTCACCGCGTCAATGTTAGCTAAGCGTTAGCTAAGCGCTTCACACTGCCACAGAGCATAGGCTACATCCTGTCCCCTCCACCTGTTTGTTTGGTTCACCTCCCGTCGGGGTGACTAACACGCTGTTTCACTGTGGGGCTGAGGCTTGTTTAAATACCTCATTTATCACAGTGACTGTGTGGAGATATGTTTATTGTACTTTATCGTTGTTTCATCAATGTAGTTAGTTAAATACACTATATATACAAAGGTATGTGGACACCCCTTCACATTAGTGAATTTGGCCATTTCAGCTACACCCGTTGCTGACAGGTGTATACAATTGAGCACACAGCCATGCAATCTCCATAGACAAACATTGGCAGTAGAATGGCCTTACTGAAGAGCTCAGTGACTTTCAACATGGCACCGTCATAGGATGCTACCTTTCCAATAAGTCAGTGGTTCGAGCCCTGAATGCTGATAGGTTGAAAGCCGTGGTATATCAGACCGTATCCCACGGGTATGACAAAACATTTATTTTTACTGCTCCAATTACGTTGGAACCAGTTTATAATAGCAGTAAAGCACCTCGGGGGTTTGTGATATATGTCAATATACCACACCCCCTCGGGCCTTATTGCTTAAATATAACCTTGAGGTAATGTAACATATCACACTAAATGGAGTGTCACTGATTTACGTACAGAATAATACGAATTGCCCCGAGACCAAGTTGGTGCGTGTGTGCATGTCTGTGTGTCTCACCTGGCAGTGCAGAAAGCGGAAACGGACTTTAGAATGGTGGACCATTCTGCCGTAGTTCTTGACATTGATGCTGCTCTTCTTCCAGCCGTGGACCGGGTCGTAAGGGAATTTAACGTTCTCAATCGTCTGCAGGTCTTTATGGGTCATTTCCTGCAACCGACAATGTCAATGACCATTAGACCGCTGTACACAACAAAATAACGTAGCCCTTTCCTGTAGTCAATGACCAAAAGCGCCCTCTTTGGCCCCATGGGTGGAATGTTATTAATATTTTTCATATTTACATCATTAATAAAGTGTCAAACAGTTTTGTTATATTTCAGTCTTCTGTGATGTATATAAAGTGTAATATTGGGATGCAAACTCAAAATGTAATACATTTTAACTCTACATCTGACATGGTACAGGTGTCTCCTTATTCAAAAGTCTACTTTTGTTTCAAAGTAGACTTGTATAAGACGACCAATAATCACTCGGTGTGACCTTGATTTAGCCCACTACAGTAAAAGGTTAAATAAGTTTGCTTGTTATTAAGACAAGACTAACGTAYAGGTAATGTGTTTTCTTAAAGGGTTATTTGGTTGTCCCTGTAGGAGAACACTTTTCTGGGTCCAAAGGTACAGGGACAGAAGGGTAGCTCATTTTAGATAGATATATACTGTATACAGGTACGGACATAGTAAGTGTGTTGTCTGACATGGTGAGATGAGACAATATGACATGAAATATTTGTGTACGTTAATGAAATATGTCTACGGTAGAGAGAGAGATGCATATTTTCAGCAGTCCCTACCTTCCTCGGGGTGACAGTGCAGAGGATATTGATGATGCTGTTGGACTTCTCCTGTCCTTCCTGGGGATTATTTTTACGAAACAAGCGGCTGCTGCTCGGGAGGAGAGGGAAGGGAGGGAGGAGAGTGAGGGGAGGGAGGAGAGAAGCATGTGTTAGAACTTGCTCTCCCATGTTTACCATACAGGCATGTAGCCTAGCCTATCTGCTTGCTGTGCTACCAGTTGGGTTCCCAATGGCAGATAAAAACAATGAGTTCAAGACAAATGTGTTTCTTTCTGAAGAGTTCTCTTGTCTGGTTTTTGTTTTGAAAGTGTGTGAAGTGTAAAAAAACAGCTTGGTGTCGCATTGTAAATCTGGCCTTTTTTTCTCTGGTTTCTCCAAGTGGTCAAGTTCCCATTCCAATCCAACCTTTGCTCTTTTTTTTCCCTTGACAGCTTAATGACTGTCGAAACATGGTTTGTGTCTCATCGTGTCATCTCAATTGACCAGGAACCCCCTTGTCAGTTCCGTTCAACATCACCAATTTAAATGAGCAGAACAATCGGGGCTTGTGTCTGAGATAGGCAGGGCATGAATAGATCAATCAGGCTTCAATGTCTTCCTTTGTCACGACTGACCCCCATCTGTTATCATTAGTGTCACATCTTRATAACGAAGCTTTTGCGGTGCATTGATAACAGACGGAGTCAACTTTTACAATCTCCCTCGAGTCTATCTCCCTGTGTCCAATCTGAATGTAGTTAGCATAACAAAAAAGACATTGTTCGCGCTATGTGGGAATCAACTTCGGATCAGTATCTGATAACTGACGAACATGACTGGCAAGCATCAATCATCAAATAAAGAGATCCCAATTTTGCCGGTTCTTGTTCTTTGAGATCTGAATAGAACAATATGTCGTGTACACTGTCTGACGCAGTCCAGAAATGTCAATTCAAAGAGGAATGCAGATGATAGACAGGTAGTTGTGAACCTAGCATTCTTTGTGTCACTGGATTGGCATTCACATTCACTCGCTTGGCTCTGTAGGGAATACCTGAACACTGAACCTGGCCTGTTTCCCTAACACACAGACAGCAGGACATAGAGGAAGTGAGAACACTGATGTTATTGTTCCAGGTTGAACAATCAATTCACCTGTGTGTGTGTGTGTGTGTGTGTGTGTGTGTGTGTGTGTGTGTGTGTGTGTGTGTGTGTGTGTGTGTGGTGGTGTGTGTGGTTGTTGTGGTGTGTGTGTGTGTGTGTTGTGTGTGTGTGTGTGTGTGTGTGTGTGTGTGTGTGTGTGTGTGTGTGTGTGTGTGTGTGTGTGTGTGTGTCTGTGTCTGTGTGTGTCTGTGTGTGCTGTGTGTGTGCTGTGTGTGTGTGTGTGTGTGTGTGTGTGTCTGTGTCGTGTGTCTGTGTGTGTCTGTGTGTGTGTGTGTGTGTGGCCGTGTCGTGCCGTGCGCGTGCGAGAGCCCACTCTGGAATGTTGATGTACTTGTAGAGTATATTGTTCCAAACAATGTCTTAAAATGAACAGCATCCAAAAAGGGTCATTTTGACATTCATATTAAATAAATGAATGTGAAACTGTGTATTTCAGAATCTAGACATTCTCCATATTTTAGAGCACACTGCAAGGAGTGTAATGACACCAATATGTTGTCTGTATCATGTGCGATTCCCAGATCATAAGGTCTTACAGAAAGCATTTCTCCGAGGCTCAGAAAGTCTTGATTTATTTATACTGATAGTTCATTAAAGTAGCATCAGAAAGTCTTGATTTATTTATACTGATAGTTCATTAAAGTAGCATCAGAAAGTCTTGATTTATTTATACTGATAGTTCATTAAGTAGCATCAGAAAGTCTTGATTTATTTTATACTGATAGTTCATTAAAGTAGCATAAGCTTACAGCACCGCTAATCAATACTTGAGCAGTCGTCCAACCATATACAAGATCATTCTTTCATGACCAGGATATTGACATTCATGTTCCGGCAGTGTTCCTATTCATTCGAACCAGTCTATTCTATTCTAATGGGGCTTAGATCCTGATAAGAAAAAGCAACCAATATTATCTGACAACCGACATATCATCTTAGATGCAAATAAGAGGCAAATGCTAACTGCAGTACACACATACAGTTTTAAACACAGTTGTAATATGGTTCAACAGTCAGAAAGACATCACTGCTCATGTGCTCTCATGTACCTATGTGATCTGACTCTGACCCATAAACTCACAACCTCCATTTAAACCATATAACTCAAACGCTGTGAAATACTAGGATCCCTACCAGCTGAAACAGCCAGTCTAAAATAACACACAACGAATGAGCCAGACATGTATGACATTTAGGCTCCGTCTTGAACAAACACAGAAGTACAGTGAAAGACAAAGTTGAGTGTTTTGTGAGGGATTGTTATTCCTTCCTTACCTGTTCCTGGCGTATGAAACTCTTGCTGGAGAACCTGAAGTTGTGTTGAGGAACGCATGACATGCTACTCCCATGTTGTCTACTGTTGTTTGGGGCTGGTAACCTCCTCTGTAGACGTCCTGTATTTTTATTCCTGTGTGATGGTGAATGTGTAATCCAAAGCAGACTGTATGGTGGTGTGCTCCTTGCTGAAGTCAGGCAGATACTGAGGGAGAAGTGGGCAGGGCGAGTGCTGTATAGACAGACTGGTGTGTGTGAGGGAGTGAGAGTGTGTGGTGTGCAGGGGGAGGGGCTTTGAGTTGTGACAGTGTGTGTGTGTGTGTGGTGTGTGTGTGTGTGTGGTGTGTGTGTGTGTGTGTGGTGTGTGTGTGTGTGTGTGTGTGTGTGTGTGTGTGTGTGTGTGTGTGTGTGTGTGTGTGTGTGTGTGTGTGTGTGTGTGGTGTGTGTGGGTGTGTGTGTGTGTGTGTGCGTGTGTGTGTGTTTCGTGTTTGGTGGGGTGAGTGATTTCACACCATGCCTGGGATCCCTCTGTTAAAGCCATTCCACAACAAAGACGGGGCCCAGCGAAATGTGCCATTTCACACTTTTCACCAGCCAAATGGCCTCGTCTCAATGTTTGAAGGCCATCATGAGAAGATACAGGTCACTCTGAATGATGGTGGTTGATGGTGGTGTCAGACTGGGGCATGTCTGAGCATGAAATTGCCTGTGGCCCAAAGGAGTGTTTATTATCGCCCCACATACTTTGAGCACAACAAATTAATTCTGAAATGTAAGTAATGTTAATGTATTTTACTTTTATTTAACTAGGCAAGTCAGTTAAGAACAAATTAATATTTACAATGACGGCCTACCCCGGTCAAACCCTAACCCGGACGACGCTAGGCCAAAAAACGGCATACAACACTCCTTCTGTGGCCTCCAACTGCTCTTAAATACTAGTAAAACGAAATGCATGCTCTTCAACCGATCGCTACCCGCACCTGCCCGCCCGACTAGCATCACTAATCTGGATGGTTCCGTGTTAGAATATGTGGACAACTATAAATACCTAGGTGTCTGGCTAGATGGTAAACTCTCCTTCCAGACTCACATTAAGCATCTCCAATCCAAAGTTAAATCTAGAATCGGCTTCCTATTTCGCAACAAAGCCTCCTTCACTCATGCTGCCAAACATACCCTCGTAAAACTGACTATCCTACCGATCCTTGACTTCGGCGATGTCATTTACAAAATAGCCTCCAACACTTTACTCAGCAAATTGGATGCAGTCTATAACAGTGCCATCCGATTTGTCACCAAAGCCCCATATACTACCCACCACTGCGACCTGTATGCTCTCATTGGCTGGTCCTCGCTACATATTCATCACCAAACCCACTGGCTCCAGGTCATCTACAAGTCTTTGCTCAGCTCACTGGTCACCATAGCAACACCCACCCATAGCAAGCGTTCCAGAAGGTATATTTCACTGGTCATCCCCAAAGCCAACACTTCCTTTGGCAGCCTTTCCTTCCTGTTCTCTGCTGCCAATGACTGGAATGAATTGCAAAAATCACTGAAGTTGGAGACTTATATCTCCCTCACTAACTTTAAGCGTCAGCTGTCAGAGCAGCTTACCGATCGCTGCAGCTATACACAGCCCATCTGTAAATAGCCCATCCAACCAACCAACTACCTACCTCATCCCCATATTTGTTTTTGTTTTTCTGCTCTTTTGCACACCAGTATTTCTACTTCTACTTGCACATCATTTTTCTATTGATTGACTGTTCGATTGTTTATCCCATGTGTAACTCTATGTTATTTTTCTCGCACTGCTTTGCTTTATCTTGGCCAGGTAGCAGTTGTAAATGAGAACTTGTTCTCAACTGGGACTCCCAATCACGGCCGGTTGTGATACAGCCTGGAATCGAACCAGGGTCTGTAGTGATGCCTCTAGCACTGAGATGCAGTGCCTTAAACTGCTGCACCACTCGGGAGCAAAGGATGTGAAATTGGAACAGACAGGTAATTTTCTTGTGATTGTTTTATATAATAAATGGCAATAAAGAGAGTTAAAAAACAAATCATAAGTAATAAGGTTTTGAAGTGTCTGTCCTATATCTAGGAGATATAATAAAGCTCAGGATATATTTTTGGAGACATATTTAACCCCTTATTTATGTTGGTACAAAACTACCTCCATACTTCTGGCTTAAATTGACAGATTTTGATGGGAATTTTTGTTATTATGTTGATTAGATTGACGCACCCATGTGTCAATAGGCTCTTAAGTCATTTAGCAAACGGTCTTATCCAGTAGTGAATGACATACTGGACCGCCATGGGAATCGAACCCACAACCTTGGGGTTGCAAGCACCAAGCTCTACCCACTAAGCCACATGGGACAACAAAAGAAAGAAACGTGTTAATATAATCAGTGTTGAGAAAACTATATTTTTGAAAACATCACTTTAAACCCAAAATGAACTTAAATTAGTATATTACATGACATTTTACAAAATGAAGATGTCATACTTGTACAGCAGACCATGAGAATATTATGTAATTACTGTATTTTACCTATGTGTCTCTAATATGTGTACACTGTTTAAGCCTTGTATGATTTTTGAATATGAAATATAGTCCCACATTTAAATTAAATCCATCCTCACGATCCAATGCTGAAGCAGTTATCTGTCAGTGTGGGATAGGGGCATTCCAGTTTCAGCAGGATGCCGTATACACAAGCTCCTGTTTACCTAAAAGAACACATGAGTCAAATGATATCCTGTTTGATTTATCAAAAGAACCAGTCAGGTGAATTTCATTGTCATTCACACTAATGTGGAACAGAGGAAAAGTGAAACAAAAGCGAAACAAAAACAAAGTATCTGCTATATACTTCAGGACTAGGAGCGATGCAACTGTTTTCCGGATTTCATAAAYGCATAATTAGAGGTTATTATGAGTAYAGAGGGCASATCTTTGTCATACTGAAAAAKCWAAAAWMTTCCATTCAAATTTATACCCCAAAACAACATTTCTTAAATAGACGGTGATTGTTTCTCGGGTCAATCAGACAGTGAGTCACAAACTAATAATCGCCTGTGGGTCATCCCACATCCCAAGGCTTTAATTCCAGTTTCTGTCCATGACTGGMCTTTAAATGTCATGCCAATGGATTCACCCCAGGCACTAATCAGTCATCATCCCAGTTAAACACACTATTGGGAATCTCCACTCTTCAAGATGGCAATCTAAAGCCTGTCTGAAAAGCCACATTTACCATAACAAGGTTAGGTGCTGCTCAAGCATGAATAATTTAATCAAGGGGGAATGTGGAGTATAGCTGTAATTTGATAGAGACAAGCAGCCATGGTATGTTTCAGATGTAACATTGAGTGAGAAAAGAAACTAGAGGTTGTCCATGACTTTTCTGATGTAGCCTAATTGTATCTATTTATTTTATTTAACCCTTATTTTACCAGGTAAGTTGACTGAGAACACATTCTCATTTTACAGGAAGGAGCTGGGGAATAGATACAGGGGAGAGTGGATGAATGAGCCAATTGTAACGATGTTGCATACAATGACTGACAGTCTCTATGCCAAGCCACATAAGTACCCTAACACATAGTGCCCTCTAGTCTCTTATTCCCTTATCTTAGTATGAATAAAAATGAATCATGTATGAATAACTGTCAAAAAATAACTTAAAACTGTCAAACAAAAAATTACTTAAAAAGTATTTTCTAAAGTGCAATACAATTGATGAGGCAGTGGAGTTTGTAAAAGTGTTTTACATACATTACAGCCTTTTATAGTTATAACTCCCCCGGAGCAGACAAGCCTARCACGAGTTGGCAGGTATATACCAAAATCTGAAGTGATTTATTTACTGTGTAGTCTAGTTTGTGTGTGACAGATGAGTGAGTCTATCATAGGATGTCATGGAAAAATAAATGTGCGCGCTTGTCAGCAACTGCACAGCAAATGGTGACTCACCCATGTAGTCACCGCGCGCACTCCAGTCCCACGCGCATATCCCAGAAGGAAGCAGCGCTTCTWATGAAAACTGACAATTTGGGAAAGTTCTCTGCCGTCACTCCGGTCTCTGTCGGGTTTCGATTGCATCTCTGCTGAAGTGCATATACTGTCCTACACAAAGACGTGATACCGTGAAAAATAAAATAAAATCGCCATGTGCCAAAAAGCAATCCAAACCCTGATAAACAGGCCTACATATTTTCTGTTCATGTAGGGAACTGGGCACACCTAACAGCTACTCAATCATCATATCAAACGTGTAAAACTAAACGTAAATAGTAGTATACAATCATTCAATTATGTCAGTTTTGTGAAGATAAATGACCTACTTAATGTGATACCTTTCAAGATGACAGTCATTTATTTCATGCTTGTTGGATGGGAATGTTTTTCTAGTAGGCCCTAAATGAGATCACATCTCTTCATTCCCAACAAGGATGGATTTACAGGACTTGGTCCTATGATTATGTGTCATAGCATGCTCAATGGGTAGAGGCAATAGGCTGCTTTGCCAAAATCAACACCACACTGTAATAATAACAAGCCATTCAGGTCTTTTTGGCCATGTAGTGTATGATCCATATCAAATCACATTGTATTGGTCACATACACATGATTAGCAGATGTTATTGCGGGTGTAGCGAAATGCTTGTGTAGGCCTATAGTGGTAGTAAACATATGAAATAATCTACTTCACTTAATTTTGGCACCCAGGTATACTAACATTATTAAGATATGTGTTCACATAACCTTTTAGTCCACTAACTGAAGATTTGTCCCGGTCCCCACATATTGTGTCTCCCAATACGTTGTCTGAGTTTAACTTTGGGCCTACCCGGGAAGCCACCCGCCTGTGTTTATCCAGACGCAGTGGGTGACAGCAGGGTGCTAAAGTCACACCAAGGGCCTTTTAAAATGGAGTCTGGGTAAGAGGCCCCCCATCATCAGGTGTCAAAGAGAGAACCGTTCGGGCCAAAGTTCTCCCACACAGGAGAACAATAAAGGAATCTTAATTGGACTGTCTTTGAAGAGAAGATCAATCCATTTAGGATCTTATGAATCTATGAAGATGTCATAAGATATTTCAAAGGTTCCATGGCTCGCTTCATATATGGCCCTCAAAAAGGTTCTAAAACAAAAACATGAACAAAGGGGGGTGGGCTCAAGGAAGAGGTGTGATGTATCATGGCAGGTAATACTGCATTTTGGATTATCCACATACAACACGTAACAACTTATTCCCCCCCCCCCATTGGGTACCACTGACATACATAGATTTCCACAGATCAAGAATGTGAATCACAAAGTTTTGTTGTGACAAGTCTAATGGACATTCACGCACACATTTTCCCCTTTCAGTTCTGAACCTGTAATCAGGTTGCCACATCTTTTGTCAAGAACGATGACTCCATTCCTATTCCACACCTCAAATTACCTCGATTACCACCAAGACCACGTTCATAAACTCGTTTGACAAGGACTTTACATGAATTCCTATCAAACTGGTTTAACCCTCCTGAACCTAATCATGCAGCTGCATCGTTTTGCAGAGATCAAGTAACCAATATTACCTAAATAACATTTTCATAAAACAGTTAGACAAGGAGTTTACATTGATTTATTAGGATTTGTGATGTTTTCAGAAGTAAAAAGGCAACAGCCCCAAAAGCATATGGGTCCCACCCTTTCATGTTGTAGCACAGTCGACACTCCAACCTTTCCAGAGACGGTGGCTTCATCACCATAGCCAGATAAGGGCTGTTTGGCCACCGACACCAGTACAGGAATGTCGGTAGGTGACAGTCACAGAGGGACCAGGGAGGGGTGAAGGGGGTCTGGCTGTCTCTGATCCACTGTGTGACTGGCTACATAGCTGTGCCTGCGTTTATAGGCCCAGGCTGTAAACTCATTACCATCCACCTATCAGCACAGGGGACAGGACTACAGGGCAACCATTCATTTACACCCCCCCCCCCCCAAAGACATGAGTTGGCTTCCATTTTACTCTTTACAGCAGATTGTTGTAGGGTACCAGTTCTTTCTGATAGCTCACAGTAAGCTTAATTTAAAAAAAAGACCAACATAGTATGCACTTTTCATATCAGTGTGTGCATTTATATTCACATTGTGTATGTGTTTTAGTGTATTTGAGTGAGTGTGATTGGTCTGTGCATTCTATGTGACCGAGGTCATGAGGGGTAAAGTGAGAGTGTTCAGCTGTCCACTCAGATTAGTGTGAAAGGAAAGCATGCTGGGACGATACTAAATGGATACTGTAGTGGGCATAGCAACACACACATGCTGTTAGCAACGCAACCTTCAACTGAACTAGCGCCCATTGAGCAAAATTGGTTCAAAGACGTCTTTTAACGCCTTTTTAACAAAGAAGACATATTTTCAACATCTTGTGCTTAGTGGGCTGTGTGTTCAAAATATACTCCATAAACAACATGGGTCCTCACACCGGAAAACATCTATTTATTTATTTTCGATACAGTGTATTGCTCCATTTTCACAATAGTGCAAAATTACTTTACAAGTTTCCTCATAAATATAACAAACATAACATATTATAAATAAACAATGCATGTGACAATGTGTTAACTGAAAAAGCTACAGTCACATTGACATTGCACAAATGTTTTAATCCAAGAAATTGGGTAATTTCTGATTTACATTTGAATCAACAAAATGGAAGCCAAGGTCTTGTGTGGTTGAGGGCGGATTTCACTCATGGTACATAAGGAGTTCACACGAACCCAGAAGGCAACATTTGCCATGGAATGTTATAATGAGTTATTTTTCTGGTTGTAAATGTGTTTTCTGGTTGTATGGTCAGATATCAGATTACAACTAGTTAAAGATGTCCTTTTCTGGCTGCTAAAAAGACATCCAATCAGTATACAACTTTTGCCCTTTGGGAACAATTGCAGGAAATAATCTCTATTAGACAAACAGAGCTTTGTTTTCGAAGGGGCCCTTTCTACAACTAACCAATATTGGGTTGTTTCGGAAAAACAAACTAGAACAACAAAATCCTTCTAAAAAAGGGAGAAAAAAATTACTTCTCAGAAGTTTGACATCTTATCACACTGTGCTACATATTTATTGAACCTAGTTAACCATGACTGAGTGTAGAACTCAAATTAGGACCCGTTGTAGTCTATTGTAACCTTGGCTGACGCAGCTCTTTCACCTRAGGCAAAGAGTCAGTATCAACTTTGTACAAATAGGTTCATTATTTTAACCACTCCACCTTCGAACTTCCAAAGAATCCTGGTATTACCTTACTGACGTGTTTCAGAGTATCATTCGAGCTTAGAGTTATATTACATGTTGCCACACGTTTACTACATCAACCCTGGCGTGGTGCATTTGTATCCTTTTCAACAACACACGGATGAGGTATGGGTGAGTACAAACTGAAGTGTACGTAAGACAAAATGACAGCACCAGTGTCAAGTGTTCAGATTGGTGTCATTTGTGTTAAACTTGCTAACTTTACGCACTTAAGCCGTTTCAAAGCTGCCAGAAGCGTGATACCACTGTGTGTGTTTATGAATGATAATGGTCTATACAGCAAATTAGGGTCTTCTAATTAGCGAGTGGACAAGCAAGCTTGCATACCGTCGCCTTCCACACAACAGTATTGGACATCAGTTGCCCTAACTATTAATGACATTGGTGGTGTCATGCTCGTGGCAGTGACAAGGCAATAAAAAAACATTTAAAAATATATACCTACATTTTCAGTCAAGGTACCAACACACAGAAGAATCTCCATGAGGACCTGTAAATGCATCAGCTACTTTCTCTCATGGTTACATGAACCACTGCATGAAAAAAATAAACCTTTATCTTTTAACTGTTTCCCGTTACAAATAATAGAGATATTTCAGTTGACCGGGGTCCCGTATGTGTTAAGCGTCTCAGAGTAGGAGTGCCGATCTAGAATCAGTTTAGCCTTTTAAATCATTCAGAATAAGAGGGATGACCTGATCCGGAATCAGAATTCCTACTCTGAGATACTTTATGATTACGGCCCTGATATTGTCTTCAGTTTAAGACATCCTTATCAATCCTCTCATCACTCTGATACACTCAACTCTCAAGCACAAACTGAATGACTAACAGTTTCACACTTTGACTTTCTCCCTGACACACTTCCATCCACGATATGCACAAAGTTAACGCAACAAAATAAAAACAATACGTCTCTCTTGAGTTGTAGCAGTGGTCCATTTTCTTTTCATAAAGCATCTTTGAAATTGTCTGAATATATTAGCTATAGATTGTTTTACATTTAATAAATAAGAAATAGAATTCAACGTAATTCGATCTATTCGATCTATAGATCTATTGATACTCGATCTACCGTTACTCGAAACAAATTCTACAGTTTCGAGTAACGGTAGATCGAGTATCAATAGATCTATTTTTCAGTGTGAAGTTTCCCCTAGGTACAGATCTAGGATCAGCTTCCCCTTCCCCAATCCTAACCTTAACCATTAGTGGGGAAAARGCTAAACTGACCCAAGATCAGGGGTAACTTCACCCTCCTCCCCATGTGCGTCTGTGGGGTTGGACGGTAAACAACATTGGCCGTTACTGCCACCTAGTGTGACACATTTAGCAGCACTATACATTTTTATTCCTTCCGGCCAGGACACGATATGCATGCATGGCAGAACCAGCCTATAGCTACATTCCTTAGTTAAAATAATTCATTTCAATATCTATATATATATTATTGCAAAAATGGTGATAACAAAAAAAAAGAAATTTACAGTACACATGATACACAAAGTGACTGTCTTCAGAGACAGTGTTTCAAGRGTTGGATTGCAAAGGGAAAGAGGGATGAAGGGAGGATCTTTTTTTAATTTTCTTTTTTTAAAACCATTATCCAAGGAAAACTCTACCGTGTTCTTCAAGAGACTAGGAGCTGGTATCTTTACGGTAATACAGCGAGACCTCAGGAAATGAGACCCCAAAAGATCCACCAGCAACCCCTGTGTTTCTCTCTCTCCCCATCCTTCACTCTTCCAACCTCTCACTCTTCCCATCACCTCTTCTCTGTTTAACTGCACCCCCTCCCTTCCCTCCCTCCCCCCCTTCACACAGAGCAGTTACGTCTCTTGCTTGGGCCTGGCTGTGCGGGGGCGGCGGTGACCGAGGCGGGGGCTGAGGTCAGCCGGAGCCTAGCCCCGTGTCAAAGGCTGGTGGAGGACACGGAGAGCGTGGGCGACGAGGGCGGCGGGAAGTTGAGCAGCTCCAGGACGGCCACGCCCACYCTGCTGCGTCGCGTGAACATGCAGGAGGCCGCCACCCACTTGTTGCTGCGCGGGTTGTACTTCTCAATGGAGTTGAGGCTGGAGCTGCCGTCGTTGCCGCCCACTGCGTACAGCCAGCCGTCCATGGCCACAAGGTCATGGGTACTTCTGGGAAAGGGGTGCAGCATAACATGCACACTCAGTAAGGCAGGTCAAATTCAGGTAGGTCCCTCCCTGTTTCAGCCTGTTTGCTTCCGTTTGGTCGTAGTGAATACGACCTTGCTGTGACTAGATGGGGCCTGTTTTTAGATGAATATGAGCCACACTGCTGATTACAACAATGGTTTATTTATGGACTGGAGCATCCATTGTCATCAGGTTTCCCTGGTCAATTCATTTCCTGTTGACTCTGTCTATTTCCCTGTGTGTGTGTGTGTGTGTGTGTGTGTGTGTGTGTGTGTGTGTGGGTGGTGTGTGTGTGTGTGTGTGTGTGTGTGTGGTGTGTGTGAGATCTTGTGTGGTGTGCCTGTCTTCATTTTGTGTGTGTGTGTGTGTATGTGCATGTTTGACTCTAATTCAATTTAAATCTCCCAATCCTGGTCTCTAAGGCCCACTGCTTGTGCAGGGTCCAGAAACCCTAATCATTAGGTGAGTAACGGCCGTAATGAAAACCTCATCACACTCCGAGACTACTTTCAAATACTCTTATATAACAGAATGGCATCAAGTATTGTGTACAACATAAGACCTTAAAGGCACTTGTGTGGGATACATTCTAAATGGATTCACAGCCTTTATGTACATATAAATATGAAGTTATAGCCACAGGTGGTTGGTAGCGATTGTGACGTGGCTGGCGGTGCCCACCTGCGTATGTTCATGGGCGCCACGCCCTCCCAGGCATTGGTCTTGGGGTTGAACCGCTCCACTGAGTTCAGGCAGCTGGTGCCGTCATTTCCCCCGGCAACGTAGAGCATCCCCTCCAGCACAGCCACCCCGGCACTGCTGCGCCGGCTCAGCATGTTGGCGATGGTCGTCCACGCGTTGCTCTGTTCCGACCAATCATAGAGGGTTTGTTAGGAGTGACGTGGTCAGTTGAGGGACTCATCAGTGTTGGTTCTACTTTTTGATCTGMGCAGAAGTTCAGCTTTATGGGCCGGTTTTAACCAGATTAAGCAT
The DNA here is from genome assembly GCF_002910315.2 of Salvelinus sp. IW2-2015. NCBI lineage: Eukaryota > Metazoa > Chordata > Actinopteri > Salmoniformes > Salmonidae > Salvelinus > Salvelinus sp. IW2-2015. The sequence continues at coordinate 235,516 of NW_019942567.1, read as the reverse complement.
ATTAATGGACTGAAAATATAGCCTGGTGGGACCAGCCTAACCGCTACGTTCACCATTGTATTTAATAGGATGGTGAACACAATGATCAAGTTGGTTCTACCAGGCTAGTGAAAATCATGCTCAGTTGAGATTCTTCTATAGGCTTAATCTGGGTCCAGGAAACATGTTCATATTGATAGAGATCTCATTGTTTGTTTCATTTTTTTTTTTATACCTGTGGTTCATATTTCTCCACTGTAGCTAGGTGTGAGGAACTGTCATACCCTCCTACTGCATACAGACTACCATCTAGAGAGAGAGAGAGAGAAAGAGTGAGAGAGAGAGATGGTAGAGTGACAGAGAGAGAGAGAGAGAGAGAGAGAGAGAGAGATGCTAGAGGTTTTATTTTATTTCACCTTTATTTAACCAGGTAGGCTAGTTGAGAACAAGTTCTCATTTACAACTGCGACGTGGCCAAGATAAAGCATAGCAGTGTGAACAGACAACAACACAGAGTTACACATGGAYTAAACAATAAACAAGTAAATAACACAGTAGGAAAAATAAAAAATWAAAATGAGTCTATATACATTGTGTGCAAAAGGCATGAGGAGGTAGGCAATAAGAGTGACAGAGAGAGGGCGAGAGAAAAGCGCGAGAGGGAGAGAGAGATGGTAGAGTGCACAGACAGAGGGCGAGAGAAAAGCGCGAGAGGGAGAGAGAGATGGGTAGAGTGCCAGACAGAGGCGAGAGAGAAAAGCGAGAGGGAGAAGGAGATGGTAGAGTGCCAGACAGAGGAGAGAGAAAAGCGAGGGAGGGAGAGAGAGAGGTAGAGTGCCAGACAGAGGAGAAGAGAAAAGCGAAGAGGAGAGAGAGATGGTAGAGTGCCAGACAGAGGAGAGAGAAAAAGCGAGAGGAGAGAGAGATGGTAGAGTGCCAGACAGAGGGAGAGAGAAAAGCGAGAGGAGATAGAGATGGTAGAGTGCCAGACAGAGGGAGAGAGAAAAGCGAGAGGGAGAGAGAGATGTAGAGTGCCAGACAAAGGGAGAGAGAAAGTGAGAGAGGAGAGATAGATGTAGAGTGCCAGACAGAGGGAGAGAGAAAAGACAGAGGGAGATAGAGATGGTAGAGTGCCAGACAGAAGGAGAGAGAAAAGCGAGAGGGAGAGAGAGATGTTGAGTGCCAGACAGAGGGAGAGAGAAAATGAGAGAGGGAGAGATAGATGGTAGAGTGCCAGACAGAGGGAGAGAGAAAAGTGAGAGAGGGAGAGAGAGATGGTAGAGTGCCAGACAGAGGGAGAGAGAAAAGTGAGAGAGAGATGGTAGAGTGACAGAGAGATGGTGGAGAGAGAACAGAAGAAAAATATAAAAAGAGACAGAGAGCCACGTGATGACAAGCTCCAAATGCCAGATAACAGCTCGCAAATGTTTGATGAGGCCCATAATAACCAGGAACCCAGTAGGAAAATCACTCAAGCCTACATTATATCCGTGCTCAATAGATGACATAATCACACCAAGGTGGACATCACATGCTCACCCAGAGTGGCCACACGGACATATCTCCTTCGGATGCTCATGGCAGCGATGGAGGTCCAGGTACTGGTCAGAGGGTCGTACCGCTCTGCACTGTTGGGGTGGAGGGGGCACTCATTACATACATGGATGGAGTACAACACTCTCAGCTCAGTATTTGTATATGTGAGTGAAAATCTGTTGAGACAACCAGTGTCGGATATATTCACTGACATTCAAGGAAGTCTCCCTGTAGACAGCGGGCTAGAGGTACATTCATATTTGTAACACTTTATGGACGTACACATGTTAACGTTCTAACATTTATGACAGTGTCCCTAAGTTATTATGGAGGAGTCCAAGTCCTCAGAGTGGGTAGATAGTACAGTAGGTAGAAGAAGTTCCAAGTCAAAAGGCACGGGGCTAGGTTAGAACCCAATCCCGAGCCTGGCATCTGTGTTCCCGACGTCAGCAGCACTAACCGCTACAGGCCTAGTGAGCAGCGACAGAAGTGGACCTGTTGAGGCAGGAAGCTCCGTCGTAGCCGCCGGCCGCGTACAGGAGGCCGTGCAACACCGCCACACCCAGACAGCTCCGCCGCGTCCCCATGGAAACCTCGGGTTGCCAGGAGTTGGTGACCGGGTCGTAGGACTCCACTGACGCTAGATCGGAGGTACCGTCATACCTGAGGGAGAGAGGCCAGTGAGTGGGCTTAGAGGTTGGTCTAGGATGGGTCCCAAATGGCACCCTATTCCCTATATAGTGCACTACTTTTCACCAGAGCCCTATGGCCCCCTTTTCGGGTCAAAAACAGTGCACTATATTGGGAATAGGGTGCCATTTGGGACGTATCCTAGGCGAACAATAGGAGAATGGGCTCTGACACTAGTGGTGTCTGGTACCTCTTCAGGTTTCGTTCTTTAATCTCATTTAAGCGATTCTTCACAAGTGTATTTTGTTAACAGTTTAAAAGACAATAAACTTTCTTGAAATAAAATGGATTTTAAATAAGGTATCATCTGTTTATTTATTTCACAGGGGATATTTGTCATAGCTTATTTCCATTAGTAGCACCTGGATGAGACTCTGACATTCCAGACAGTGATAGTAGTGCATCAGACACTACTTTGTTCTGCCTTTCACTTGATGTACAAAAGCAAAGGGCGTTTGTTTTGTTTCCCTCTCTCGGATAGAGGGGACGTGCTTTGGCATTGAAAGTCACAATTTGAATAATTACACTTTAAGGGCTGCTGCCACACGTTAGTCCTGCTGCCACAGGCAACTGTTTATCTTATCATACAAAATAATATAAATCAATGTTTTCGGTTAACTTGTTGTAATCTTATTTATCCTAGTCTCACTTTTAAGACATTCATATTAACCTAACCGAGCTAGCTAGCTAGCAAAACTACCACTAGCATACCAGTGTTAAACAGTCCTATTTCAGTTAGCTAGCACGACATTGGTTAAGACTTACTACCCAAATCTAGACTATCTAGGGGTCAAAGGTTGGTCAGATGAGTTCATCTCTTACCCTCCCACTGCGTACAGCTTGTTTCCGATGGCCGCCACGCCCACCCGTGCCCGCCGGGTGGACATAGAGGCCACCATGTGCCAGCGGTCTGTCCGCGTGTCGTAGGCCTCGCAGTCACCGTGGATGGCAAACAGACTGCCCCCACCTGGGCACAACACACACAGACAACAACCACATAATCATCATAGCTAACAACATGAACAAACAGTGCTGAGGATGGTCCTATTTCAGTTATAATACGAACAAATATTCTACAGATGGTAGTCGCGAGCTGTAATATTCCAAACTCATTTTGGATAATTGCCAAATCACATCTATTTAAAATGTTATGTGTTTTGAATGTTACCCAGTATCTGTGAAACGGTTAGCCTTTAACCACGGGCCAAAGTCAGGATCCCTGCTTAAACAATGGAACTCTATAGGTAGAAAGTACTTTATATAAGTATGTGTACGCGCATGTGTGAATGTGTGTATGTACCCTGGTGGGTAACCTCTGGGGCACACTGACCAACGGCGAAGAGCACGGGGCTGGCGCCCTCGCAGCGACGAGGCCGGGTGCGGCTGTTACTCAGCACGCCCCTCTGCTCGGGCATCAGGTGGTACTTGAGGGCTTCGATGAGCAGGTCCTTGCACTCCGAGTGGTGGCGCACCAACTGCTCCGTGTCCACGTTGCTCATGAGGAAATCCCTCCGCAGTAGGGGCAGGCGTACACACTTCATCAGCTAGAGAGGGGAATGGGAGGTGGGAGGGGGCAGACACTTTTATCCAAAGTGAATTATTTTCATATAGGTGGCCAGCGGGAATGAAACCCACAATCCTGACGTTGTAAGTGCCATGCTTTACCAACTGAGCTACACAGGTGCATATTTGATCTTACCCAGGGAACGTGCTGCCTGCGCCCGTCAATGTCGTGTTTGACCCAGCTCAACACGGCCCGGTATACCTCCTCTTCCGACGGCACGTTCAGGTTGTCACTGGAGATCAGGTCCAATACCTTCACACAGAGAGGAAGGAGAGAAGGAAGGGGGAGAGAGAGGAGGGGGAGAGAGAAGGGGTGTGGGGGAGAGAGAGAGCGGGTAGGCATAGAGAGGGGTAGAGAAAAAGAGGGCAAGAGAGAGTATCATTTTACTCAAGAGTTACAAACATAACAGTCTCTACACCTCTTGACATTTGCTTGCGATTCTCTTACATCAATGAAAGAAGCTATTCCCCCACAGAGGCGTTCATCCCACGTGCGATGAGTCACAAAAGTTGTCACGACAAGAAATTATTACATGAATTCATTCCTATTTATCTGGAATGAATGTTAATTTTGAAACATCTTGAAAAAGGTCAGCTTGACTGAAATGTCCAAAATAATAAAACAATGAGCCGAGGTAAATGTGTGTGTGGGATCAATTTTCATGAAGAAAATGGTTTAGAATCATATTTCCATTAGCGCCACAAAGTCATTGTGGTGGTATATGCTTGCTAGCCCCGGCCCGCTAGCTGTCTGAATCGCCGTGTCTCCAACCAGCCTCACTACTCACTGGACCCTTATGATCACTCGGCTACGCACGCCTCTCCTTAATGTCAATGTGCCTTGCCCATTGCTGTTCTGGTTAGTGATTATTGTCTTATTTCACTGTAGAGCCTCTAGCCCTGCTCAACATGCCTTAGCTAACCCTTCAGTTCCACCTCCCACACACGCGATGACATCACCTGGTTTAAATGATGTTTCTAGAGACAATATCTCTCTCATCATCACTCAATGCCTAGGCCTACCTCCACTGTATTCACATCCAACCATACCTTTGTCTGTACAAACTGCTACAGACCTATATCTATCCTACTCTGCCTTTCTAAGGTCTTCAAAAGCCAAGTTAATAAACAGATTACCGACCATTTCGAATCCCACCGTACCTTCTCCGCTACGCAATCTGGTTTCAGAGCTGGTCATGGGTGCACCTCAGCCACGCTCAAGGTCCTAAACGATATCATAACCGCCATCGATAAGAGACAATACTGTGCAGCCGTATTCATCGACCTGGCCAAGGCTTTCGACTCTGTCAATCACCACATTCTTATCGGCAGACTCAACAGCCTTGGTTTCTCAAATGATTGCCTCGACTGGTTCACCAACTACTTCTCTGATAGAGTTCAGTGTGTAAAATCGGAGGGCCTGTTGTCCGGACCTCTGGCAGTCTCTATGGGGGTGCCACAGGGTTCAATTCTCAGGCCGACTCTCTTCTCTGTATACATCAATGATGTCGCTCTTGCTGCTGGTGAGTCTCTGATCCACCTCTATGCAGACGACACCATTCTGTATACTTCTGGCCCRTCTTTGGACACTGTGTTAACTAACCTCCAGATGAGCTTCAATGCTACAACTCTCCTTCCGTGGCCTCCAACTGCTCTTAAATGCATGTAACACTAAATGCATGCTCTTCAACCGATCGCTGCCCGCACCTGCCCGCCCGTCCAGCATCACTACTCTGGACGGTTCTGACTTAGAATATATGGATAACTACAAATACCTAGGTGTCTGGTTAGACTGTAAACTCTCCTTCCAGACTCACATTAAGCATCTCCAATCCAAAATGAAATCTAGAATCGGCTTCCTATTTCGCAACAAAGCCTCCTTCACTCATGCTGCCAAACATACACTTGTAAAACTGACCATCCTACGGATCCTCGACTTCGGCGATGTCATTTACAAAATAGCCTCCAACACTCTACTCAACAAATTGGATGCAGTCTATCACAGTGCCATCCGTTTTGTCACCAAAGCCCCATATACTACCCACCACTGCGACCTGTACGCTCTCGTTGGATGGCCCTCGCTTCATACTCGTTGCCAAACCCACTGGCTCCAGGTCATCTACAAGTCTTTGCTAGGTAAAGCCCCGCCTTATCTCAGCTCACTGGTCACCATAGCAGCACCCACCCGTAGCACGCGCTCCAGCAGGTATATGTCACTGGTCACCCCCAAAGCCAATTCCTCCTTTGGCCGCCTTTCCTTCCAGTTCTCTAATTCCAATGACTGGAACGAACTGCAAAAATCACTGAAGCTGGAGACTCATATCCTTTAAGCACCAGCTGTCAGAGCAGCACACAGATCACTGCACCTGTACACAGCCCATCCAACTACCTCATCCCCAAACTTTATTTATTTATTTATCTTGCTCCTTTGCACATTCATCTTCTGCATCTTCTGAATGCATCTACCATTCCAGTGTTTAATTGCTATATTGTAATTACTTCGCCACCATGGCCTATTTATTGCCTTACCTCCCTTATCCTACCTCATTTGCACTCACTGTCTATAGACTTTTTCTATTGTATTATTAACTGTATGTTTGTTTATTCCATGTGTAACTCTGTGTTGTTGTTTGTGTCGAACTGCTTTGCTTTATCTTGGCCAGGTCGCAGTTGTAAATGAGAACTTGTTCTCAACTAGCCTACCTGGTTAAATAAAGGTGAAAACATTTTTTTTTTTTTTTAATAAAGTTAATATATGCTGTGTGTACCCATATAACTGAAGCTAAATGGGTAAGGGCGTGTCCTGATATATTACAGCGTGACTATGTAGTGCGTGTGTGTGCGCCTCTTTTAGGGCGATGTGTGTGTGTGTGTGTGTGCACTGCAGAGAGGGTGGCACAGCTCCTAGTCAGGCAGTGCAGGGCTGCTGCTGAGATCAATAGAATAGCAGCAGCTTCAGACGAACAGCATCAGCTAATCCACATGAACTAGAGAGCCATACAGTACAGAGCCAGCACAGTACAGAGCAGCACAGTACAGAGCAGCACAGTACAGAGCCAGCACAGTACAGAGCAGCACAGTACAGAGCAGCACAGTACAGAGCAGCACAGTACAGAGCAGCACAGTACAGAGCAGCACAGTACAGAGCCAGCACAGTACAGAGCAGCAGCAGTAAGAGCCAGACAGTACAGACGCAGCATTAAGTACAAGAGCAGCAAGTACAGAGGAGCACAGTACAGAGCAGCACAGTAAGAGCAGCACAGTACAGAGCCAGCACAGTACAGAGCAGAGTAAGACAGAGCCAGCACAGTACAGAGCAGCAAGTAAGAGCAGCACAGTACAGAGAGCACAGTACAGAGCCAGCACAGTACAGAGCAGCACAGTACAAGAGCTAGCACAGTAAAGAGCAGCACAGTAACAGAGCAGCACAGTAAGCAGAGGCAGCCAGTAACAGAGCAGCACAGTACAGAGCGCGACAGACAATGTGTCTGTGTCTGACATGTAAAGTGTACCAGTACAAGTGTGTTTGAGAGACCTAGAAAGAACAGATACGAAATGTATATTTAAAAACATGTATAAACCAAATGGCTGTGTATGTGAGCAATAACACCATGTAGTAGATGACCATAAGGTCCAGTCAAAACTCCAGTTGCCAGTGTTCGTGTCTAAAACGAGGAAATGCGGGGGCGCTTTTCATGGCTCGGTGAGCTGAAACAGAGAGAGAGAAACAGAGAGAGAGAGAGAGAAAGGAATACAAAGAGAAAGCAAAAGAGAGAGCAGAGTCACAGCTGGCTGCCCTACAGCTCTGTTTCGGATGTCACTAAGCCTACTCATTCTACTCTTGGCTAATGGATAGTGCCCACTTCATTTTGGAGAGTAACATTGAGATGGAAGAAAATTAAAGAGCAATCAAATAGTTAGTGTAGTGTTTCAATCAGGAGGAAAATCCTAACAGCTGGTGCTGTCACAGCTGTCACATAGCTTAACCTGTCCTGTCTCTGATATTGTAACGAAACGTATGTTCACCAACACACCTAGGCACGCTGCTAACCCCAACTCAGACCCTAAAAAGAGACTATTGACTCCAACCCCTCAACTCCGACCAAAGGATGAAATGAGCGTTCACGTCTGTCCACATGCTAGGTAGCTACATTCCCATTCCCATGTCATGGACACGGATTCCTATAGATCTTTCAGTCTCTTGGCAACACATGCACCACGGCCGTGTTCCAGGCTTCAAGACGCCAGATCTTACAATGCCTTGATATGTGTTTAACGGATCAGCWAAACATTATGATGTAGGGCGATTCCGTGCCAGGATAGGCCGAAAAATGCTGGGCATCTTATATTGTTCTGGCAATTGTCACATAGAAACTTACTTGGGAGGAAGGATGTTTGACATGTTTTTTACATTTGTATCACAAACCATTTTTGGGACATTCATGACGAAGAGTTGATTTTAGGACCTTTTTAGACCTCTACATGCCTCCTGTAAGACGCTGTGATCCGGGAATCGTACATGATGCATGCAACATCGTGGTGTCATTACGCMCTAACATACGGATTATGTCTAGATTCTGAAAAAAAGATATGCTTATATTACTATCTCAAAAGTACCCTTTTTGATTTAGCTTATTTTTAGACGTATTGTTTAGAACAATATGTGTCTCARCACCTGGATTTGGTCTTAGGTAGCAACATTTGAAATCGTTTTTTTTACATTGGTAAAAAGTAAATATCATATACTGCATTTTTTAGGATCTTTTTTCTGAAAGTTGATAAACTTGTAAACTTACTTCAAATAAGTCAAATTGGGCTCTCTGGTAGTTTTGAAGCTATGACCCATTTTATATATACATAGAATTGACATTATAACCAAATCACAACATAGGGAGTTCCCTTTTAATCCATTTCCCCATTCACTGTGTTGGTGGTGCTCATTAAATGTATAAAAACTTCAGAATTAGCAGGGAGCCCACTCTGGAAATTGTATGTACTTGTACAGTATGTTGTAACAAACTATATGTCTTAAAATGTACAAAATCAAAAAGGGTCCTTCTGAATTATTGATATATTTTATGTTAAATAAATGTAATTGTATTTTGACAGAACCTCGACATACTCCATGTTTGAGCACAATATAGGGAGTATAATGACACCAAGATGTTGTCCGTTATGCTTGAGCAAGGCACTTAAACCCTAATTTGCATTTGTAAATCGTTCTAGATAAGACAACTAAAATGTAAATGTTCATGCACGGTTCACGCATCATAGGGTCACTTTCATCATGATTTTTCTCCAAAATTGTTTGTGATAGAAAAGAAACATGTCAAAGATCCTTCCTCCCAATGACGTTTCTATGTGAGAAATGCCAGAACATTCGGATACAAAAACATATTTTAGCTGTATCCTTTCGTGGAATTACCCACTAGAAATCTGATTCCCGACTGCGCAGTCGATGATGTGGCAAGCAACCATTGGTCGATGCAACAACATCTGCAATGTACTCGGTCTGGAACATGACCCATCTTTGGCAGTGCTCTGCCTAATTACCACTTCCAGGCCATACCCCTAAACTAGGCTGTCATTGGACAAGTCCAGACGATGAACAAGTGACTGCTATGCTGAGCTGCTATGACAGAAAAACTAGACGGCGAGCATGATGAGTAAAACTACAAGAGACACTGATTGACAAGGAGCCGAGGATGGAGAGATGTCTTCGTCTAATGAGTGTTCAAAAGGCAACTACACACGCTCGTCTTTGCTGCTTGCTCTATGAAGGACCTTGAGGGGGTTGAGGAAAGGACAGAACATGACAAGATGCTCTCCTCTTTCTGCGGGAAAGAGAGGGACAGTCAGAGTGGGAGGAGACTAATGCATCTCAGTGCAGCTGAGCATCTTTGTTTGTCTTTACCAACAACTGTCAGACGAGTGGAGAGCACTGTAGATCACCTTGATTGATTGAGAGGTGACAAGGTTTATATTCCTAGTGTGTCTAGAGCTCGCAGGCTCRCAACATCAGCGCACGAGTCATAAACCAAAGTGCCACGATAACTTTCAACAACTCCAATGCAAAACAATTCCAAAAATAAGATCCCATCGCTGTCACGTCACGTCATTCTGTAAGGAAAGGCGTATGACGTGCTAGTTCAGTATTCTGTCTGACCTGTTTCAGTGGCAGCAGCGTGAACTCCTCGGTCTTGGACACCTCCACAAAGTGCTGCAGGACGTACTTGTGCGCCGACTTGAGCAGGTCGCTGCAGGAGTGCGTGTCTGCGAAGCCGCGGATGCCCAGGCAGTTAGAGGGGTCCAGCTGGCTGAGGAGGAACTTACAGCAGGCGTCCCTCACCCCGTTGAGCTGCAGCAGGCTGGCCGCTGGGAGTAAGGTCTAGAAGAAAAAGAGGACGATCAGGTGGAGCCATAGACACCTGAGCGATGGAGCAAACGTAGCAGCTGCAGTTTTTGCACCCCCACTTTTTTTTTTACCGGAAAAATATCATGATCCATTAGGTCATTTCTCATTTTCAAATGATTAGTAATGTTTTGAGCTAGTCTGTATTAAAATACAAAATTATTATATAATATATAAAATGGAAGTAACAGATTCCATTTTGCACCCACTCCCCTCGTTGCCTCAAGATGAATGGTTTTGCCCACTTGAAAGTGATGCTTCACTCCCTTGCTCCACTGTTTTGGCTCAGTGCAGTTAGAAAGCACTAGTTGCACCACTGGTGTTAAAAATGAAAAGGCACATGCAAATTGAATATTTTTTTAATCTATTCTGTTGTCCGTCTACATTTGTATCATTGTTTCATGTCGGATGCACTCAGGGTGTTGTTACATATCATTTGAGAGGCGGCACCACGAGCAAATTTTGTCATTTCACTTTGCCTGTAAGAACCCTGATGAGCACGAGCATGTCTGATAAGGCTTTGCTGTATCGCAGCCCCTGAGAGAACCTCAATTGCTGGAGTCCTCTCTCCTTCACAAAACTCATTGGAGGAGAAGGTCAGAGGGGCGGGACCTCTGGCTTTCTCATCCAATGGGTTTTGAGAAGGAGGCGAGGAGAGAGGACGTGAGGAGTTTACACTTGAGATTCTCCCACTGACTGAGTAGCCTTCCATCAGCCTACCACCTTTGCAGAAAACTGCATGTCCGGTAGCTCGCGGGCTGTCAATGAGTAGCTCATAAGTAGATACTGAGAAATAATCAGTAGGCCTAATATTACATGATTAAATCTGTGAAATAACTTTTCTCCCCAAGCTGTTTACAGGTATTTAGCACCATTCTGCATTTTTGCCATCCATTTTCCCAACATAAATTGGTTTAAATCACATTGTTAAAATGTTGTTAAAATGTTGTTTTCAATCAGTTACAAAAGTAAACAGCCTGGCTGAGCCCCATGAGAGTGCACCATGGCCGCTTCACGGTTACAATGTTGCCAAGCCGTGTTAATATGTGCCTATGCGCAAATTGAAAAAGCACAGGATATTTGTACCTTGATGAAACAGCTCTGCTTTGCTTGGTTGGTAATATCGACCAAATAAGCAATTTCTACRCTTGTTGCATCAAATATGTATGCTGCTGAGACAAGTTTGAAACATTTTCATGGTGACAGTRGCTAGGTTTCCATCCAATTGGCGACTGATTTTCATGCGAATATTCTAAAATATGCATGAAGAAAATATGTGKATTTTTTCACCAGTGGTGTGTTTCCACCAAACGGACTTGTTSCAGATAAAAATCAGTGCGTTGATGTAGCGCACACAAAATGCACTTTTTTGCTTAAGTTTACATGTACTGAATAAAAATCTAAAGTTCAARGTGTTCCCATTGTATTTTCGACTACACCAATAGTTTTGTCAGAAAAACTGTTGGGTTAAATAGCAAATGTCCCTACTCTGGTCTTGGTACGTGTGCTCTAGCCAACAGCTCGAAGAAYGTCTYCAGTGTGGGTAGGCTGTGCGGGTAGGCTAATCMACATGAGATTAATACTGATAAGAGCGAGAACGGCAGTCAAGCATCACCCACACCCATTACCCACTCCCGACTCGGGGAGGTAGTGACGAACCAAAACACAATTACATTATGTATGCAGTGCTGTTCACTGTTTCTCTTAATCAAATCAGGCCTACACAATAACACAATTTGCATGCTGTATATGAGTAGCTGGCGAAAGTATTTCTTTATATGAAGTAGCTTTTATGAAAGAAAAAGGCTGGAGACCCCTGATCTAGCAAAACTGCTCAAATATGACACCATATTACCTGAGCTACATTTTATTATTTATATTGCAGATTCGGTCCGCAATTTATGGATATATATAGCTTCCAAAACATGCAAATGTGATCATGATAAATGAATAATACATTTGCAATATTATTTTTATGTGAACATAATCTATGACCAAATTGAAAGGCAAAACTCCAGTTTGCATTTTCAAGTTGACCGTTCTTGGTCAATGCCCTACCAGATAACACTGCCATATTGAGAGAGAAAAAATTGTTCAAAGACACATTTAAGGTCACATTTGTAATTGTACTACATTATTGTGATCACATGACAAAAAGAAAATTAAAACTTAAATGTCCATTTTAACAACGCTTTTTCTTAGCCTACCAGGTACAAAATTCTTATTGGGTAAAACAATATTATCCTTCTATATTATTTTTCGATTTCATTTCCTCATTGTCAAGCGTTACCCGGACCACATTCTTAACAGTTTGACGTGTCAATCTATCTCTGTGGGTGGGATTGTCAGGGGAGGAGCAGGATATTTGTGAGAGTCACTGGGTTGTTGGGTTTCAGACCTGTCAATTATTTATTGGGGGTGAGATTTTCAGGGAAGGTAGTCATTAAAACACAAAATGGTTGTGTTCGGTTCATAAATCTGGATCTCCCCTGTGAAGAAAGTGTAGAATTGCAGGGAATAGTTTTAAACATTCAAAACAAATTTATTGAACATTTTATAATTCTATTTATCTATTTTTTTGTACCCCCACTTTTACATAAAGCCTGGTTCCCATGGGTGGAGCGATATAAAACGTGAAGATATGGAATGTGGCAGAATGATATGGGATGGGATATGAAGATATGGGGTAGGATGTAAATGGTTTGTAGCGTGATGCTAAAGGATGTGACAATATATAAGAGATTAGGAACAGAAGTAAGAAATACTTTGACGAAGTAATGTAATCATCAGTATCAGTATGTTTTCGTGGAATACTTTTACGGTTTTTACTTTAGGTTACTAAACGTATTAGTTCCAGAGAGGTAAGTATACAAAGCTATTATAACAAGAGTCAAATACTTCTCAAACCCTTTCAGATTTCATGCTCTCCACGAACATCAGAGTACAGAACTCTCCCGTTATTACTTTGATAGCGGTCAGAGAAGTTTACCAACTTTGAGAGTGTTCGAGACCATCATGTAGAATAATGATGGTACATTAGGAGCTCAMCCCAAATGGCACTCTATTCCTTACATACTGACTACTTTTGACTACATAGTGCACTACATATGTACTTTTATCTCAATCTCTTCATTCAAAGACTCAATCATGGACATTCTTACTGACAGTTGTGGCTGCTTTGCGTGATGTATTGTTGTCTCTACCTTATTTCCCTTTGTGCTGTTGTCTGTGCTCAATAATGTTTGTACCATGTTGTGCTGCTACCATGTTGTTGTCATGTGTTGCTGCCTTGCTATGTTGTCGTCTTAGGTCCCCCTTTATGTAGTGGTGTGTTGTCTCTCTTGTCGTGATGTGTGTTATGTTCTATATTTCAATATATATTTTTTTTTAATCCCAGGCCCCCGTCCCCGCAGGAGGCCTTTTGCCTTTTGGTAGGCCGTCATTGTAAATAAGAATTTGTTCTTAACTGACTTGCCTAGTTAAATAAAGGTTAAATACAAATAGAAAAATGAATAAAAGTAGGGAATAAGGTGCTATTTGAGACGCAGTCCAGGAAAAGCGCAGTAGTCTTTTCTTCTTACCTGCACGTTGCCCTCCCCCACCACGATTTCTGCCGTGTAGGCATACTGAACCAYCTGTTCCAACGCCTGGGAGTCAATGTCATGCAGGGTCACGTGGGTCTGGCGACTCTCCGACATCTCATCTGCATGACCACAGACAGACAACAGAGTTTTCCAGTTTTCCAGTCTGCAGTGTACATGTGCCTGTGTCCGTGCGGACAAACCAAATGAGAAACCAATTCAACATGTCAAGTCAGAGAAATCAAATCAGAGTTTATTTCAAGTGCAATTAACACTCCATTTTAACTGAAAGAGTTTTGAAATGATTATGTGTGTGTGTGTGTGTGTGTGTAATGTGGTATATACTCTATTGCAGGGTTCCCCAACTGGCAGCATACGGGCGGGGGGGGGACGACATAAAAGACTGTAATAACACCAGTAACTCAACTCAAAGAGATTAACATTTTTGAAATCTGTTTCAAAGTATTCCCACGCATAATAGAGAGATATGTGATCGCATACAAATGTAAGCAAGCTTTGAAATTATTATGTTTTAGTCAAATGTTATATCCGTTTGGGCTTCTGGCGCCCCATTTGCTAAAAATTAACTAAAAATGTTTTGTAATTAAGTTCCGTCCCCATGACCATTGTTTCAAGAACAAAAATCGACCTGCGGCTTAATCTAGTTGATGATCCCTGCTCTATTGCCACAGACATGAAGCACGTACCTCCCATTATACACAAAMTATCATAGGACAGTCACTGCATGGCACTATGGAATTGTTTAGCATTTGTAGCTGTCTGTGTCTGAYTGATTCATTGTTTGACTGTCAGACAATCTTTGTGTKATTCCGATTCCTGGAAATATGAGGRGCTTGCGTTAAGCCAAACACAGCAAAGAAGCATATTTTAGTTGGAAGGGAGTCCAATTGTTCCAACAGGTCAAAAGAGCCTGCACACACGCACAACAGCGTTTTGGTTATATTGATTAGATTGTTGGCTATACAGTGCATTCGGGAAAGTATTCAGACCRCTTGAKTTTTTCCACYTTTAGTTACATTACAACCTTATTTTAAAARTACATTTACATAKGTTTTCAGACKTTTGGCAGCGTTTACAGCCTCGAGTCTCTTGGGTATGACACGACAAGCTTGGCGCACCTATAGTTGGGGAGTTTCTCCCAWTCTTCTCTGCAGATCCTCTCAAGCTCTGTCAGGTTAGATGGGGAGTGTCGTTGCYCAGCTATTTTCAGGTCTCTCTAGAGATGTTCGATCGGMTTCAAGTCCGGGCTCTGGCTGGGCAACTCAAGGACATCCAGAAACTTGTCCCGAAGCCACTCCTGTGTTGTCTTGGCTTTGCGCTTAGGGTTGRTGTCCTGTTGGAAGGTGAACCTTCGCCCCAGTCTGAGGTCCTGAGCGCTTTGGAGCAGGCTTTCATCAAGGATCTCTCTGTAATTTGCTCTGTTCATCTTACCCTTGATCCTGATTAGTATTTATTCAGCTGAAAAACATCCCCACAGCATGATGCTGCCACCCCCATGCTTCACCGTAGGGATGGTGCCAGGTTTCCTCCAGACGTGACGCTTGGCATTCAGGCCAAAGAGTTCAGTCTTGGCATCATCAGACCTGACAATCTTGTTTCTCATGGTCTGAGTCCTTTAGGTGCCTTTTGGCAAACTCCTAGCGTACTGTTGTGTCCTTTTTACTGAGGAGTGGCTTACGTCTGGCCACTATATGATAAAGGCCTGATTGGTGGAGTGCTGCACAGATGGTTTTCCTTCTGGAAGGTTCTCCCATCTCCACAGAGGACCTCTGGAGCTCTGTCAGAGTGACCATCGGGTTCTTTGTCACCTCCCTGACCAATGACATTCTCCCCCGATTGCTCAGTTTGGCCGGGRGGCCAGCTCTAGGAAGAGTCTTGGTGGTTCCAAACTTCTTCCATTTAAGAATGTTCTTCGGGACCTTCAATCCTGCAGAATTTTTTTGGTACCCTTCCCCAGATCTGCGCCTCGACACAATCCTGTCTTGGAGCTCTACGGACAATTCCTTCGACCTCATGGCTTGGTTTTTACTCTGACATGCACTGTCAACTGTGGGACCTTATATTGACAGGTGTGTGATCAATGGAAACAGGATGCAGTTGAGCTCAATTTCAAGTCTCATAGCAAAGGGTCTGAATACTTATGCAAAGAAGATAAATTAATACATTTGCAAAAATAAAAAAACAGTTTTCGCTTTGTCATTATGGGGTATTGTGTGTATATTGAT
This sequence comes from Salvelinus sp. IW2-2015, assembly GCF_002910315.2. Lineage (NCBI taxonomy): Eukaryota > Metazoa > Chordata > Actinopteri > Salmoniformes > Salmonidae > Salvelinus > Salvelinus sp. IW2-2015. The sequence goes on along the minus strand of NW_019942567.1, from coordinate 219,509 downwards.
GTTTTTTTTATTTAATTGAATCCATTTTAGAATAAGGCTGTAATGTATCAAAATGTGGAAAAAGGGAAGGGTTCTGAATACTTTCCGAAGGCACTGTATCAGCAGACTTAAAATAGGCCTAGGTTTAGAGCATGGTCAGTTGAAAGTAAGTCTAGTGGTGAGTCTTAAAGCCCCATACCCTCACAAGGCTCTAGTATGAGCTGCAGGAGGGAGGAGGAAAACTGGGACACACCTCACCTGGTGATCTATGACCCTAAGAGGAAAGAACGCACACAGACAACAGAGAGGAAGGAAGGAACTGGTCACTGATGAGGAAGGAAGCAAACAAATTAGGTGTTGCTCACAAGTTGAGGTGCCACTGCCACTCACACACACACACACACACACATTGAGCAAAATGTAGCGCAGTTCAATGTCTGAGCATTCAAGCAACAACCAATAATCACCACGAACCCCTCACACCACTTTGTTCATGGTAAAGAGGGGGAGACGGTGTCTCAAAGTGAGTGACTAACACTAGTAGTGAACACTTTTGAGGGCGTGGAGAAACAGAATAGCAGTCTCAGTAGCGGTGGGGGCGGACTCGGAGGAGGGATACTTACTTGTAAACATGGCGTGGAAGTAGGGACTGCAGGATGCCAGCACRACCTTGTGCGCCTTAATCTCCTTGTTGGAGACGTGCAGCACGATGTCGCAGAGTAAGCTGCGCTGGCGCATCCTGTTCATGGACACGAACGAGTCGTGGTAGTGGCGCTTGGAGTTGTGCGAGATGCTGTGGCCGTCGCGGTTCAGCAGCTGCATGCCCCCCTCCATCATGGTGCCCCGCTCCGCTGCAGCCGGCTCCTGCCTGGGCCTCACTCTGGGAGACTGCAACACACAAGGGGAGCCATTCCGGTTCTTTTAGGGTTCAACAAATTCTGCTGAATTTGACCCACATTCCCAGGTTTTCTAGAAATCACAGAAGGAATTTTGCAGCCCTAGGTTCATTCCAATTAAATTGTCCCAATTCGATAAATCTCTGTTTTATGTCATATGTGACTGTTTGTATCATCAAAAACAATATTACATCACCACTGCTGTAATAGGCATGACATGACAGGTGTCATAACAGTCATAGTAGCTGATGTGAAAGATATGACAACTGACTGTACAATCATGACAGCCAGGTATACCAAAATGTAGGTTAGCTAGGCCAGCATGGTTAGCTTGTATAGCACTCTGTGCTAGCCAGTAATGTCCATATCATAATACTGACATCAGCTGTCAAGACTGCTTAATTCTACTTTGCTTCAAGGCTGTCCGTCAATGTCATTGAAGCTGTTGAGGTAGGCTAGGTCCTAATCATGTATGTCAAATGAAAAGTACAATACAGGTCGAGTTAGTGTGACTATTTCATAATAGCAAGCTAGGACTGATGGTTTGGTTAGCTAAACTTGCAAGTCTGTGTGTTTGGTTACCAAAGGATCTACTGTCGCCATCTAGTAAACTTGCTAGCTATGGATGAACACATTTCTAGTGGGAAATGTGTTAAACTATAACCATGGTATAAAAGGGATAGTCAACTCGTGGCTCTATGCGTTCTCTGGAACTCCACGGAAGTTCATTATTTTCCATAGAACGCATAGCCTCTTGTTGACTATCCCTTATGTAATCTTGTTCAATGTTATCCTTGCTTATAAGGCAAGCTTGATATCTTATGTATTGTAATAGAATAAGGTCTTAGCTCATTGCCAGCTGCAGCTCCTGGCAGGGTGTGTGGGGTAAAGAAGGATGTGCACGCACGCACACACACACACACACACACCTTTCCTTTGGACTCTCTCATCCAGTGAGTTCTCACGTTAAGAACACACTTTAGAATGGTGCAGAAGCATCTAGATACCCTATACTGTACTCTGTAGAATTGTGTTCTAATGAATATTTACATTCCTCTCAACTGTGTGTGTTATGCCACAAGTGGCTACAATGTAATTTAATCTGGTCCTCTTTCTACCAAATGTGGTATATTTTCTTAGTAGTGTTTTAGAATATAAAGCATCTACAGCAGGCCTTATAAAAGTTTTATGAAGGCTTCATGAAAAGGCCCACTATGATATGCACTGCCATTTTAGCCCGAACAGCTGTTGATTCTTAGAATATCACTTTTAAATGCCTCATCAGCTTTATTCAGCTAACCAGACCGGTCTAACCCCGTCATAACCCAAAATATAAGGTTGTTTTACTGTAATGGGTGTAATGGTGGAGTGGATGTCTCAAGACATTGCACCAAGGTTCTGTAAAATTATTCAGGTGGAAATMATATTGTTGTCAATTTAGCCTACCTTTCTGATAGGCTAGATGTTTGTTGATTGAAGGCTGTGTGTACACACATGCCATACGTTTGTGCGTTCTGGGGGTGTAACCAGRCTGAAAGATAACCACTGTTAAAACGGTTAACCCTATCAGTCCCGTGACCCCAGAAAAAGATTTGGCTTTTCATTATCTGACTGTCATTTATATGTAAAGCCCTTATACTGAGCCTCGCAAGTGTTTTACCGTGTTCTTTCAGGACAACCYGGGCTACAAGCAGAACACAAAACTATTTGACAAAAACAGTTGCATTCATGAGTTTTATTGACAAATGTCCGTTTAAAAATAAGGRCCAACAAAGCAAAAAAACAGATAAAGATGAATTTATATGAATTCTGTAAGCACATAAATTGTTTGCTCACTAAGAGCAACATCCAACTAGTCAGTGACAACTGTGTGGCGTTTGTGAAAGCAACGATGTGAGCTTATTACAGTACTATAGACACTATGCCCTGGGATTTCCTACCTTCTTCGTAGAAGCGTGTGAGCTCTGTGAGAGTCTCCGCTTTTAATACAGAGTTCAATAGTTTGTAGTTCAAACCATTCGGACTCGACAGACATTTTTGTAAAAAAGACCAGGCCCTGGGCCCCTTCGGGATCCACCCGTAACATATTTTTGGCCCACCGGACTGCTGTGACTCTGTATGCTTGTTCCGGGACCCTACTGGTAGTAACATCTTCACAGTAAAGCACTTCACCTGGCCACGGTTGTACTTCAGTGTGTGTCAGGGGGTGGGGTACTACTAGAACAGTGGAGTTATGTTACAACTGGATAACGGTAACACTGTCTTACGTTGGTTCTGTGGTAACAGAGTGTACGTTTCATGCCCTGATAACCTAGGCCTAGCTTACACTTTAGGAATCCACTGTCCACTGGTTACTGTCCATGAGGCCTATGCCATCGATTACATAGACTTCTATGGAGACTTCGTAGTATGTATCGATGTGAGACACATTACTTTTTGCTCCTTCGAACAAATTCATTTTTTAACCATTGATAGAGAAGCATCTTAAAATGTCACCACTACTGCATAGCAGGGCTTGTGTCTTTCTCTCTCTCACACACACACACACACACACACACACACACAGCTAATTCAGACATGTTCTAATGCCCAGGACAAATAGCTAGCATCGGGGCAATTTTGCACATTGACAATTTCCAAATGTTGACATGACATTCATTCAAGTTCATATTTTCAACAGATACAAGGTTGCCAGCACCAATGAATAAGAATGCATTGTCGTCACTGCAGCGATGGGTCATTCACTGACACACGGACTATTATCCGTAGCCATGCCACCGTCAGTGTCACTGAGGGGACACACAAACCTATTCACACACACATAACGATACCTTGCCTTTTTCTGACTCACTAGATATTCTGGATGACTGCCAGACATACTGCTTCCATTTCTGCAGACCATTTCCTCGCTGTGACCATCTTTGTTTGTTTATCAGCATGCATTTGGTCATTGCAGTTGGTCACCCCCAACCCCCAACACCATCTATTTTGAATAACCGTATCATCAGCGAGAAAAGCAATGGCAGAAAATACAAATGACCAGTGATAAACGTTGCAGTTCCGTGGAGCCAGGGAAGAACTGACGACGTGACGGTGGTAGGCCTGATCACTGACAACGAGACAGCKTATAGGGAGGTCAGAGACCTGGTTGTGTGGTGCCAGGACAACAACCTCTCCCTCAACATCAGCATGACAAAGGAGCTGATCATGGAATACAGGAAATGGAGAGCCGAGCACGCCCCCATTCACATCAGTGGAGTGGGTCGAGAGCTTTAAGTTCCTCAGTGTCCACATCACTAAGGATCTATCATGGCCAACACACACCAACACAGTCGTGAAGAGGGCACGACAACACCTCTTCCCCCCCCCAGGAGGTTGAAAACATTTGTCATGGTCCCTCAGATCCTCAAAAAAATTCTACAGCTGCACCATTGAGAGCCTCTTGCATCACTGCTTGGTATGGCAACTGCTTGGCAGCCGACCGCAAGGCACTACAGAGGGTAGTGCGTACGGCCCAGTACATCACTGGGGAAGAGCTCCATGCCATCCAGGACCTCTACAACAGGCAGTGTCAGAGGAAGGCCATAAAAATTGTCAAAGACTCCAGCTACTGTTCTCTCAGCTACCGCACAGCAAGAGGTACCGAAGCACCAAGTCTGGAACCAACCGGAACATGAAAGCTTCTACCCCCAGGCTATAAGACTGCTAAATAGTTCATAAAATATTTAACCAAATAGCTAGCCGGACTATCTGCATTGACCCTTTACGCACAAACTTTTTGGACTCATTAAATACACTGCTGCTACTGTTAATCGTCTATACTGTTGCCTATGCACTCAATTACCCCTGCACATCAACTCGGAACTGGTACCCTGTGTATATAGGCAAYTTATCATTACTCATTGTGTATTTATTTATATGTGTTATTTATTTTCTATTACTTCTCTATTGTCTCTTACTCTGCATTGTTGGGAAGGGCCCGTAAGCAAGCATTTCACTGTTAGTCTACACCCGTTGTTAACGAATTACATTTTATTTGAACGACTGATCCCTCTCAATGAAGTCACGGAAGTTCAAGGCCGACCGTGGTATTGCAGGCATTGTTAGCAGAAAACAGGTTCCCCCATTATAGTGAATGGAAAAACGGCGATATTCGTGGTCAATCTTCATGTCAAAATATTTTTTTWAAGACAATCATGGTACCAATAATTGCTTCTAATAGAACAGAAAGAATCTCATTCCAAAATCATGGGCATTAATATGGAGTTTGGTCCCCCCTTTGCTGCTATAACAGTCTCRACTCGTCTGGGAAGGCTTTCCATTAGATGTTATAACATTGGTGCGGGGACTTGCTTCCATTCAGCCACAAGAGCATTAGTGAMGTCGGGCACTGATGTTGGACGATTAGGCCTGACTTGCAGTCGGCGTTCCAATTCATCCCAAATGTGTTCGATGGGGTTAAGGTCAGGGATCTGTGCAGGCCAGTCAAGTTCTTCCACACCGATCTCGACAAACCATTTTTGTATGGACCTCGCTTTGTGCATGGGTCATTGTCATGCTGAAACAGGAAACGGCCTTCTCKAAACCTCTTCCACAAAGTTGGGAGCATAGAATTGTCTAGAATGTCATTGTATGCTGTAGCATGGAGATTTCCCTTCACTGGAACTAAAGGGGCCCAAAAAATGAAAAACAGCCCTAGACCATTATTCCTCCTCCACCAAACTTTACAGTTCGCATTATGCATTGGGGCAGGTAGCGTTCTCCTGGCATCCGCCATACCCAGATTTATCCGTTGGACTGCCAGATGGTGAAGCGTGATTCAGCACTTCAGATAACYCGTTTCTACTTCGTCAATTGGCAGCCTGCTTTACACCATTCCAGCCGACGCTTGGCATTTCGCATGGTGATCTTAGGCTTGTGTGCGGCCGCTCGGCCATGGAAACCCATTTCATGAAGCCCCCGACAAACAGTTATTGTGCTGACATTGTGCTTCCAGAGGCAATTTGGAACTCGGTAGTGAGTGTTGCAACCGAGGACAGACAATTTTTACGCGCTTCAGCACTCGGCGGTCCCGTTCTGTGAGATTGCGTGGCCTACCACGTCACGGCTAAGCCGTTGTTGCTCATAGATGTTTCAACTTCACAATAACAGCACTTACAGTTGACCAGGGTAGCTCTAGCAGGGCAGAAATTTGATGAACTGACTTGTTGGAAAGGTGGCATTGTATGACTGTGCCACGTTGAAAGTCACTGACCTCTTCAGCATGAGCCATTCTACTGCCAATGTTTGTCTATGGAGATTGCATGGCTGTGTACTCAATTTTATACACCAAGCAGCAATGGGTGTGGCTGAAATAGTCATGTAGAGTACTTAACAAGAGGGGYCAGCACTGAGCTAGCCTGCAACGTCTTTTCCTGGAGCAGCTCAAACTCTCCATGAGACGCCATCTTAACCGACTTCATTTGGCTTCAAGTCACTACTGAGTCTTCACATAGGAATGAATGGTGTCACGTGAAGCATCCGATTTGATAATCGCTACGGTCTGTCTCGGTCCATATTTGCGTAAAGCATATGATATATGAAGAAAGCCTCCGTTCAATCCTCTGCAGGGGTGTAGTGCTGCCGGAGCGCAGGCTCCTTCCCTTTTGACTCGAGAATACACTGAGCTTGTAAAACTATTTCTGGAAAATTAATTCTGATACATTATATTTAATTACCACTTAAATTCAATGAAAAACTATAGAATGACAAATAAATATGTATAGCAGCCTAGAGGTAGGTAAATGGTGGTTTCTTCCCTGTCTTCTCTCTGGCGATGGCAAGAATGAACTATTAGGCTACCTGTGTGCACTGCAGAGGCCAGTCAGAGTCTTGACCACTTTGGCCAATCAGAACGGTGGGGYAAAAAGTAATTCACTGTGTGTCTGCCTCGAGGATGTTCATAAAACTCCATGGACCCTCTTGCACAGTGGAACCCAGAACAATATGTGACCACTTCTTAAGGCGACACCGTTTTGCTGAAGACTCCCAAACCAGAGTGTCCAAAGGGAGACACAAGGACCGTTCTATTGGAAATGTGAATTGGGCCAAGTTGGAGGTAATAATGCATGTAGGTTATAGTTTTTGAGAAGCATGAATACACCACACCAAACACTTGATTTTATGGCTGTGCAATTCTACATAGTAATGATTTATGTTCACTACGTGGTCAATTGACTTGATAGAATGTAATTGCATAGATTAAAATGCAATGAATTGATAATTCCCTTCTCTTTATTTTATTCTGTAATACGGTACAATACGTTCGGAAAGTATTCAGACCCCTTGACTTTTCCTGCATTTTGTTATGTTACAGCCTCATAATAAAATGGATTAAATAAAATGTTTTCCTCATCGATCCACACACAATAGCTCATAATAACAAAGCAAAAACAGGTTAATAATTGTGTGGAAATTTATTAGAAATAAAAAACAGAAATATCTTATTGACATTAGTATTCAGAACCTTTGCTATGAGACTCGAAATTGAGCTCCGGTGCATACTGTTTCCATTGATCATCCTTGAGATGTTTCTACAACTTGATTGGAGTCCACCTGTGGTAATTCAGTTGATTGGACATGAATTGGAAAGGCACACACCTGTCTATATAAGGTCCCACAGTTAACAGTGCATGTCATGTTAGACCTATCGGCTGCCTTTGATACTGTGAACCATCAGATCCTCCTCTCCACCCTCTCCGAGCTGGGCATCTCCGGCGCGGCCCACGCTTGGATTGCGTCTCTACACCCTGAACACAGGTCGCTCCTACCAGGTGGCGTGGCGAGAATCTGTCTCCGCACACGTGCTCTCACCACTGGTGTCCCAGGGCTCTGTTCTAGCCCTCTCCTATTCTCGCTATACACCAAGTCACTTGGCTCTGTCATATCCTCACATGGTCTCTCCTATCATTGCTATGCAGACGACACACAATTAATCTTCTCCTTTCCCCTCTGATAACCAGGTGGTGAATCGCATCTCTGCATGTCTGGCAGACATTCAGTGTGGATGACGGATCACCACCTCAAGCTGAACCTCGGCAAGACGGAGCTGCTCTCCTCCCGGGAAGGACTGCCCGTTCCATGATCTCGCCATCACGGTTGACAACTCCATTGTGTCCTCCTCCCAGAGTGCTAAGAACCTTGGCGTGATCCTGGACAAACACCCTGTCGTTCTCAACTAACATCAAGGCGGTGACCCGTTCCTGTAGGTTCATGCTCTACAACATTCGCAGAGTACGACCCTGCCTCACGCAGGAAGCGGCGCAGGTCTAATCCAGGCACTTGTCATCTCCCGTCTGAGATACTGCAACTCGCTGTTGGCTGGGCTCCCTGCCTGTGCCATTAAACCCCTACAACTCATCCAGAACGCCGCAGCCCGTCTGGTGTTCAACTTTCCCAAGTTCTCTCCGTCACCGCCGCTCCTCCGCTCTCTCCACTGGCTTCCAGTTGAAGCTCGCATCCATTACAAGACCATGGTGCTTGCCTACGGAGCTGTGAGGGGAACAGGCAACTCCGTTACCTTCAGGCTCTGATCAGGCCCTACACCACAAACAAGGGCACTGCGTTCATCCACCTCTGGCCTGCTCGCCTCCCTACCTCTGAGGAAGTACAGTTCCCGTCAGCCCAGTCAAAACTGTTCGCTGCTCTGGCACCCCAATGGTGGAACAAACTCCTCACGACGCCAGGTCAGCGGAGTCAATCACCACCTTCCGGAGACACCTTGAACCCCACCTCTTTAAGGAATACCTAGGATAGGATAAAGTAATCCTTCTAACCCCCCCCCCCCCCTTAAAAGAGTTAGATGCACTATTGTAAAGTGTTGTTCCACTGGATATCATAAGGTGAATGCACCAATTTGTAAGTCGCTCTGGATAAGAGCGTCTGCTAAATGACTTAAATGTAAATGTAATGTCAGAGCAAAAACAAGCCATGAGGTCAAAGGAATTGTCCGTAGAGCTGCGAGACAGATTGTGTCAAGGCACAGATCTGGGGAAGGGTACAAAAAATTGTCTGCAGCATTGAAATACCCAAGAACGCAGTGCCCTCCATCATTCTTAAAATGGAAGAATTTTTTTCACCAAGACTCTTCCCTGAGTTGAGCAAACTGAGCAATCGGGGAGAAGGGCCTTGGTCAGGGAGGAGACAAATGGTCACTGACAGAGCTCCAAAGATCCTCTGTGGAGATGGGAGAAACTTCCAGAAGGACAACCATCTCTGCAGCACTCCACCAATAGGCCTTTCATGTTAGAGCGGCTAGACAGAAGCCACTCCATAGTAAAAGGAAAAAGACAGCCCACTTGGAGTTTGCCAAAAGGCACCTAAAGGACTTTCAGACCATAAGAAACAAGATTCTCTTGTATGATGAAACCATTGAACTCTTTGGCCTGAATACCAAGCTTCACGTCTGGAGGAAACCTGGCACCATCCCTACAGTGAAGCATGCTGGTGGCAGCATCATGCTGTGGGGATGTTCTTCAGCGGCAGGGACTGTGAGACTAGTCAGGATCGAGGGAAAGATGAATGGCACAAAGTACAGAGAGATCCTTGATGAAAACCTGCTCAGGACCTCAGACTGGTGCGAAGGTTGTTGTGGAATATTCCATTCAAACAATCATCTTTATTCAATATTGATGAATTATTTTAATCATAAAACCGTCGACTCAGCAGTGTCTTTGTGAGATGCAGAGTAAGTGAACGGAGGATCCCTGCATGTGTGGTTCCCACTGTGAAGCATGGAGGAGGTGTTATGGTGCTTTGCTGGTGACATTGTAATTTATTTAGAATTCAAGGCACACTTAACCAGCACGGCTACCACAGCCTTCTGCAGCGATATGTCATTCCATCTGGTTTGCGCTTAGTGGGACTGTCATTTGTTTTTCAACAGGACAATGACCCAACACACCTACAGGCTGTGTAAGGGCTATTTGAACAAGAAGGAAAGTGATGGAGTACTGCATCAGATGACCTGGCCTCCACAATCACCCTACCTCAACCCAATTGAGATCGTTTGGGATGAGTTGGACCACAGAGTGAAGGAAAAGCAGCCAACAAGTGCTCAGCATGTGGGAACTCCTTCAAGACGGTTGGAAAAGCATTCCTCATGAGGCTGGTTGACAGAATGCCAAGAGTGTGCAAAGCTGTCATCAAGGCAAAGGGTGGCCACTTTGAAGAATCTCAGATATATTTTGATCTGTTTAACACTTTTTTGGTTACTACATGATTCCATATGTGTTATTTAATAATTTTGATGTCTTCACTATTATTATTCCAKAATGTAGAAAATAGTAAAAAATAATGAAAAACCCTTGAATGAGTAGGTGTGTCCAAACTTTTGACTGGTGCTATYTGTAAATGTGATATTTAAGTTTTTTATTTTTTATAAACTTGCAAAACATTCTATAAACCTGTTTTGCTTTGTCATTATGGGGTATTGTGTGTTGATTGATGAGGGAAAAAAACGATTTAATCAATTTTAGAATAAGGCTGTAACGTAACAAAATGTGGAAAAAGTCAAGGGGTCTGAATACTTTCCGAACGCAACGCATATTGTAACCGTGTGTTCAAGCTAATCAAATCAAAGCGTATTTATGATACAGCGTGTAAGCTATACAATGAAAGACCTACTCGCAATAAAGCTTTCCTTGCAAACAGTGCAATGATATTAAGCTATATGTATTTACGTTAGGCTATAGCCTACAAATAGCTATACCATGTAGTCATAGGCCTATTGCAAATGATTGTTGTTTGATCCTGAACTGGCCAAATGGAAGAGCTATCCTTCAGCACCACAAGTTGGTTCGACTTCTCTAATTGACATCATTGCACGATCCTGGCGCTGTACTTTCAGAACCTTTTTACTTAAAATATCCTTTTAAAATGATATTTCATCAAGATCTGTTGCCTATGCCTATAATAGTCATACTCATCACTTATTATTACAAATAGAAGATTTTCCCTTCTCACAACGGTGCTCGTTTAGTAAAGTTAGATAAAAAATAATCAATGTCTTACAAGATCACAATTATGAATGTGCATGTTACATAACCAAATATAATACCAACATAGGGCTATAACATTCCTGCTACACCAAAAACACCTCCTTTTCTAATGACATTTTTAGAATGCTTAGCTGAAACCGAATAGTCATATTTTAACATATTTTAGCTAAATGCCTACTATAAATAATCAGAATGGAGATACGTTTGGACGTTTCACCGGTAAAACATTAATAATGATCATTCGTGATTGACAGTGATGATGGCCTATATTTTGAAATGAGGTAACCCATGCCTAACTTGATGTTTGAGAGTATTACAAATATTTAGACAATAGCCTGTGTGTGGGCATAGGCAGACGTTGCAATTGGAGGATGCATTTTTTATAATTATTAAATCGGCTAGATCTGTCGGTACACACTGAGTGATAAAAATATGAAGTCACTTTAAAAATAAAAAAAGTCTCCCTCACCTAAAAAAAAAAATAGCACTACAGTACACCAGTGATCCTCTATGATGCTGTTGACTGCATGAGAAATGACATCAAATTTAAGGTGGATCTGCAGCAGTGATGAGATCCTCATCGTTGCGGCGTGAATAAAATTAGACACTGACCGGAATAAATCATGTTTTTTTGCTGTAACTGTGATATCGACTAAAACGCTCTTATGACGTTCATAAATTATAATTAGCTATCTACTATGTGCAAGATGCTATCTCTACACCACCTTAAATCGCTGGATCGTCTGGTCTGGCCACTCAAGAACGTGCTAGACATTATCCCAAAACAGGGCACCCCAACTCTGTTCCTGGAGAGCTATCTTCCTGAATGGTTTTGCTCCAACCCCAGGTGTAACTAACCTGATTCATCCATCTTWTCAACCAGCTAATGATTAGAATCAGGTGCCCTTGATTAGGGTTGGAGTGAAAACCTACACTACAGGACGGTAGCACTTCAGCAACAGGGTTGGAGAGCCCTGTCCCAAAACAAAACCTGCAGCAAATGATCATCCTCTCTCTAGACAGACAAATCGATAGAGAAGTCAGAACATCGAATCCTAACTATATTTAGCCGCTCTATTGAGATTACGTTCCCGCAGAAAAGCTGTACTCTAGCTAGACATAAGTGACTACGTCTGGTTACCCACGAGATGAACATAAAGTGCAATTTTGAATTTCCAGAATGGTTATTTAGCTAGCGACAGTCTTCCATATGTTTAGCTAAACGTTTCCCTTTTCACCTGTGGCTAAAACATAACTGTCATTGATTTTGCTACTATAGCTAACTAACCGTTAGCTAGCTAGCTATATTTTTACTACATAGACACCGGCAGCCGTGACAAATGACATGGCGATGTCGGGATTTAGCTAGCTACTGTACAGTAGAGCTCAAGACTCACCAGCCGTCGTCTGTGTCGCAAGGACAGCACAAATGTATTTCTGGTTGTAACCTTTTCCAGTTTCTTGATATGTTATAGTCCAAGTTCAGAATGTAAGGTATTTGATTTATCAGTATTTTGAATTGTTAATCATCACGTCAACATTACATGATGTCGCGTCAAAACAATGCTTCTTGTATCGCTCGCTCCACACAAGTGACACTGACAAATATTTCGTTTCTCCTTCTTTCAGACTGTGCATTTTAAAACAGTTTTTATATCTTGCAAAAACACAGACAAAATGAACTAATAGATGTTCTGCTATTGCACATGATACCGATTGAAAAGCTGAATACAAAATCCATTTAGATGAACTACAGTCTCTGCTAAATCTACCGGATTTGCAAAAACCTTTRAAATTGAACGTCACACATAACATCAACGCTTTAGATTGGTGAAGTTCGAGGTCGTCTTCTTTTGTAGTCACGGTGGGGGAATTATCAGTCTCACAATACCCACGTTCGAGAGGATCGAAACAGTAATGTATCATGAGTCAATTGTGACTGACGGATRTACAAATAATAATGAGTAGTTTTTATGATGCAAGGTTCTTTGTAGATCATTTGGCTGCAATGTCGAACAAGCCCACAGACTGGAAAAGCATTTAAAGGGGCAATCTGCATACATTTTTGGTTTTAGAAATCTATTATACAGTATGTACCCATTGATTCTTGAAGAATGTAACTTAGAAATGCCTCTGAGCTTAGTTCAACTGTCGTACCCCATCAGAACCCAAAATATAAACTTGTTTTACTCCAATGTTTTATAAACAAAGTCAATCTAAACAAACACTTTATAGCCTCAAAACAAGGTTAAAACTCTAATTTTGATATCCCGGATGGTCAGTCCTTGCAACCATAGCGCTGTCTATGAATTTAAGAGCGGTTACATTTCTCCAGCCCCATCCCTCATCTTTTTACCAAAACAGGCGCGGGGACTCTGCTTTGTTATTGTTCCCTGTCAGTCAGTAACTCGACATAATATACTATGGAAAGTCAACGACCAATCATATTCACATGAAGAAAACTGAAATCACGCCCATCAGGAAAAATGGATGCCAAGTCCGCCCTTGGAAGCCCCTCTTTCCTGGCTATAATACCAGAGCTCGCATTCATTTCCTGAATTCTTCTCTCTTCAGCTTGGCAGAAGAAAGAACGTGTCATGCAATTTACAAACTTTTCAAGCACACGAAGACTACGAGATTGGGCTCTGACAGGTGTCTGTTAGTGGGGAGAGAGTACACGTCCCTATAGATGTTGCGAGTTTTGGGTCTTGGTATTGGTTATTGTGTTTGCTAAAATCTAACTACACTAAACAAAAATAGAACAYAAATATAAACGTAATATGTAAAGTGTTGGTCCCATGATTCATGAGCTGAAATAAAAGAGCCCAGAAATATTCAATACACACAAAAAGCTTATTTCTCTCAAACTGGTGCGTAGATTTGCTTACATGCCTGTTAGTGAGCATTTCTTCTTTGCCAAGATAATCCATCAACCTGATAGGTGTGGCATAACAAGAAACTGATTAAACAGCATGATCATTAAACAGCTGCACCTTGTGCTGGGGACAATAAAAGGCCACTCTAAAATGTGCAGTGTTGTCACACAACACAATGCCACAGATGTCTCAAGTTTTGAGGAAGCATTCAATTGGCATGCTGACTGCAGGAATGTCCACTAGAGCTGTTGCCAGAGAATTMAATGTTAATTTCTCTACCATAAGCCGCTACCAACATCGTTTCTGAGAATTTGCTAGTACGTCCAACCGGCCTCACAACCACAGACCACATGCATGGAATCGTGTGGGCGAGCGGTTTGCAGATGTCAACGTATTGAACAGAGCCCGATCAGCTCTATGTGAAGGAGATGTGTCACGCTGCATGAGGTAAATGATGGTTACACCAAATACGGATTGCTTTTCTGATCCAAACCCCTATCGAGAGTGCGGTATCGTCCAGTTGTGGGCATAACAAACACCTTCCCCACATTCAGACACACGGTTGGTTGTCAAGAGTGGTGGGCATGAAAACAACAATGACAATAAAAACGAATTATCCCAGTCCTCAGGTTGGCCCCTTCAGGAGATAATGTATGAGGACAGTGACGAGGAGGTATGGTCTGCAGTTTGCTCTGCATCTTCCTTTTCATAGCTAAATGCGAACCTACTCTGTTGGGACATAAACGCATGAATCAGCCGAGTCCAGAATGAGACCCAGTAACTGAATGCGCTGAGCCGGTGTCAAACAACATTTCTTGTGATTTACTATGAACCCCAGAGACTGAATATGGGAAACCAGCGTGGCAGTGTGGAGCTCCATCTGTTCCCTCGACTCTGCTATGACTAGCCAATCATCCAGATAGGCCAATGCTCTGATGCTCTGGCATCGCACCGGTGCCAAAGCCGCCTCCACCACCATAGAAAAGGTGCAGGGCGAAAGGGAGAACCTGAAAGGCAGGACCAGAAACACATTAGGCCACACCCTCGAAATGAAACCTCCGAAACTTTCTGTAGGGAGGATGTATAGCCACATGAAAATATGCATCCTTCAGATCTACGGACGTGAACCAATCGCTGGGACGCACCGACTGCAATAGCCAGCCGAAGTGTGAGCATTTTGAACTTGCAAGCTGTGAGGTGTTTGTTTAAAACATTCAAGTTCAYGATAGGACGCAACGCAACATTCCAATGCTCTTGGGAACAAAGAAGAACCGGCTGTACCAACCGCTCTGTACTTCTGACACGGGACCACCCAAATAGCCTGCTTTTGAAGGAGAGAGGAAATAAAATTGGATTAGCTAACACACTTGCCATTGGAACACAGGAGTGATAGTTACTGATAATGMGCCTCTGTACGCCTATGTAGATATTCCATAAAAAATTTGCCATTTCCAGCTATAATAGTCATTTACAACATTAACAATGTCTACACTGTATTTCTAAACATTTTGATGTTATTTTAATGGGCAAAAAAAAAAGACATTTCTAAGTGACCCCAAACTTTTGAACGGTGTTGTAGGTATGCTTGTTAAAAGGCCATTGCAGGTAAGTATGGATGTTTTTAAGGCCACTGCAGATAAGTATACAGTTGAAGTCGGAAGTTTACATACACCTTAGCCAAATACATTTAAACTCAGTTTTTCACAATTCCTGACATTTAATCCCAGTAAAAATTCCCTGTCAGGATCACCACTTTATTTTAAGAATGTTAAATGTCAGAATAATAGTAGAGAGAATTATTTCTTTCAGKTTTTATTTCTTTCATCACATTCCTAGTGGGTCAYAAGTTTACATAAACTCAATTAGTATTTGGTAGCATTGCCTTTAAATTGTTTAACTTGGGTSAAACTTTTCGGGTAGCCTTCCACAAGCTTCCCACAATAAGTTGGATTAATTTTGTCCCAGTCATCTTGACAGAGCTGGTGTAACTGAGTCAGGTTTGTAGGCCTCCTGGCTCGCACACACTTTTTCAYTTCTGCCCACACATTTTCTATAGGATTGAGGTCAGGGCTTTGTGATGGCCACTCCAATACCGTGCCTTTGTTGTCCTTAAGCCATTACGCCACAAGTTTGGAAGTATGCTTGGGGTCATTGTCCATTTGGAAGACCCATTTGCGACCAAGCTTTAACTTCCTGACTGATGTCTTGAGATGTTGCTTCAATATATCCACATAAATGTCCTCTTCATGATGCCATCTATTTTGTGAAGTGCACCAGTCCCTCCTGCAGCAAAGCACCGCCACAACATGATGCTGCTACCCCCGTGCTTCACGGTTGGGATGGTGTTCTTCGGCTTGCAAGCCTCCCCCTTTTTCCTCCAAACATAACGATGGTAATTATGGCCAAACAGAACTATTTTTGTTTTATCAGAKCAGAGGACATTTCTCCAAAAAGTACGATCTTTGTCCCCATGTGCAGTTGCAAACCGTAGTCTGGCTTTTTTATGGTGGTTTTGGAGCAGTGGCTTCTTCCTTACTGAGCGGCCTTTCAGGTTATGTCAATATAGGACTCGTTTTACTGTGGATATGGATACTTTTGTACKTGTTTCCTCKAGCATCTTCACAAGGGCCTTTGCTGTTGTTCTGGGATTGATTTGCACTTTTTGCACAAAAGTACGTTCATCTCTGGAGACAGAACGGATCTCCTTCCTGAGCGGTATGACGGCTGCGTGGTCCCATGGTGTAAATACTTGCGTACTATTGTTTGTACAGATGAATGTGGTACCTTCAGGCATTTGGAAATTGATCCCAAGGATGAACCAGACTTGTGGAGGTCTACAATTTATTCTCTGAGGTCTTGGCTGATTTCTTTTGATTTTCCCATGATTTCAAACAAAGAGGTACTGAGTTTGAAGGTAGGGCTTGAAATACATCCATAGGCACACCTACAATTGACTCAAATGATGTCAATTAGCCTATCAGAAGCTTCTAAAGCCATAACATAATTTTCGGGAATTTTCAAAGCTGTTTAAAGGCACAGTCAACTTAGTGTATGTAAACTTCTGACCCACTGGAATTATGATACAGTGAATTATAAGTGAAATAATCTGTCTGTWAACAATTGTTGGAAAAATAACTTGTGTCATGCACAAAGTAAATGCCCTAACCGACTTGCAAAAACTATAGTCTGTTAATTAACAAGAAATTTGTGGAGTGGTTGAAAAAATAGTTTTAATGACTCCAACCTAAGTGTATGTAAACTTCCGAATTCAACTGTACATGTTTAAAAAGGCCTATATTTAAAAGGCTGCTCAGGGTAATTATTCATGTTTTTAAAAGTCCACTCCACGTTTTAAAAAGATGATTATATATGTATTTGTTTTTTATGTAAAACATTCTTAATAGCTGGCAGCCTCTATGGTTCTCCATAGGTGGTTTGAAATTAGTTTTGATAGTAAAAATGTATATGTCAGCCTCCAGTGTCAAGAGTTATGTGAAAAAAGAAATCAACTTAAATTGATCAAAATCAGTATTATAGCCGGGAAGGCGGGGCTTCCGAGGGTGGACTCAGCWTCCGTTGGCCCATTGGGCGTGATTTCAGTTTTCAGGTGGATATGATTGTTCGTTGACTCCCCATAGTATATTTAAGCAATAATGCACGAGAGGGTGTGGTATATGGCCAATATACCAAAGCGAAGGGATGTTCTTATGCACAACGTAACGCGGAGGTGCCTTATTGCTTCTATAAACTGGTTACC
The DNA here is from genome assembly GCF_002910315.2 of Salvelinus sp. IW2-2015. Lineage (NCBI taxonomy): Eukaryota > Metazoa > Chordata > Actinopteri > Salmoniformes > Salmonidae > Salvelinus > Salvelinus sp. IW2-2015. The sequence goes on along the minus strand of NW_019942567.1, from coordinate 201,964 downwards.
AATGTAATAGAGCAGTAAAAATACATGTTTTGTCATACCTGTGATATACCACGGCTGTCAGCCAATCAGCATTCAGCGCTCGAACCACCCAGTTGATAATATACCTTGTTTGCTCCTTCAGGGAACAGTAGTTATATTCATCAGTGTACGTTTCATCTGCTGATTGCCCTTTTAAAGCCATAAGAACAACTTTCATATGATACAAACACTGGGGCCATACTTGCCAACATAAGCCATTTAAAACCATTTAAATGTAGACAATGGGATCGTTTGAGTGGTAAGGCTGAAGCTCCGACTATAGACGAAAGTCGAGGAGTGTAGTCGGGGGAGGTGCATCTGGGACAGCCAAAAGTCGGACATTAATGTGGTTTTCCAACAGCAAGGCTCAGATCAACATGGCAGGGTTGTTATTGTTTAAAAAATATTTTCTTTATAATGTCGAAATAAACATACCTCCAACCCTCATATCACACACTCACAAACTAAAATCAAATGTGTGTACACTGTACAATCAATTAGTGAGAGAGTATCAAATATCACATGAATTTGTGTATACCAACTCTAGTCTATACATGAATGGTTCCTCTTTCTATACATTAATTGGTTCCTCTTTCAGACATGTCTTTGGTTACGTTCGTGTAGGTCAAACAAAAACACCCCAATGATTGTGTAACAATAGAGCCACCCACAATGCAGCCGATACTGCAGAATGAAGTTCGTGAAGAGCGACTACAGAAACTTAGTTGACTGCAGTCAATACGTCATGACCTTTGATCACATGATTATTGTAAACTTCATGTTGTCGACATGTAGATGCAAGTCTGACATGCAAAACAGAATGCAAAACACTTTTGCGCCTATAATTTTCACCCGTGTGGTCACTGAACCACCTCTGTTACCGTTTGACCTTGTCTTCAGCGTAGGCCACACAGATATTTTGTATCCAAAAATGTGGTATTGAGCCATCGGCTTGTCCACCTTTGTACGTATGCAACGAGAGACTCATACGAGTCACACACCAGTCTCCTGTGCACTGGAACTAAGTGGTCGTGTTCCCCTGTTCAGGTGTTGCTGACGCATGTCAGATCTCACAACGCCTGGATAGGTATTTTACATATTAGCTAACCACATAATTTGTTATAGAAATCAGGTGCCCGACAACACTGTTGATGATGTGGCACACAACCATTGGTTGATCCATGCAATGCCTGAACAAGGGAACACAACCAGTGTCTTTAGGCGTTCCTCAACAACCAATGGGTGAACTCTGCCTGTACAGGCTGGGTTCATCACCAAAAAAAGTGACCCRGTGGTCAAGTAAAATTAAGCCGCCCACGGAAGTAGAGTCGAGGGGCGTGCCAATCTTGTCATACTCGTATTCGTAATCATATCTGTTTTATCACACTTGATACTCGTAATCGGATTCATGCCACGTTAAAAACAACTGGGAACTCAAAAAAATACGAGGTCAAATCATGACGTCAGTGATCTTCAGGTCGGAAAATCGGAACTCTAGAAAGAGGCCTGAGTTCCTGAGTTGGAATTCTGAGTAGGATGGCCATTCAAATAGATTTTTCCCAGTCAGAGATTTTTCCCCCCAAGTTCCCAGTTGTTTTGAATGCAACTCGTGATCGCCAAACCAGAAGTGCGCCGTTAATGCCAGTAAAGCCTWTACCTCAAGTGCGCATTATTTTTTGTTTTTGTTTCAATACCCGGTACAGTAGGTGGCGGCAAAACACCAATAGGTGTAGTTTGTCATAAAACTTTAAAGAAGAAGATGATCACAGAGTGCATCTGAGAGCACATTGTTATGTTCCTTCACTTATTCTCACACATTGTTAATGCACATGAGTTTCTTACTTAGTCCTATTCAATTATCAACTACATAGGCTAATAAATAGCCTAATGGATGGCTGGCTACTACTGGCTGCATTTATTCTAGACACAGATTTAGATAGTAGGCTAATGCCCAATATATTGTTTCACTTTCGAGAGGAGCAAAACATTTCTCCCAACACTTATGCCATAACATTTGTACAATCATCATAAACAATCTACATTTGTCATTTTCTTTTCTTATGATCAGTGGCTCGGTAAACATGCCTCAAATAATAATAGCAAGCAAGCATGGGTTTGGATCAAGACATAACGACAGACGTCGTCAGCAATGGAATAATTACAGTGCATTCAGAAAGTATTCAGACCCCTTCCTTTTCCCCACATTTTGTTACAGTACAGCCTTATGGATTAAATATAATGTTTTCCTCATCAATCTACACACAATACCCCATAATGACAAAGCTAAAACAGGTTTTTAGAAATGTTTGCAAATGTATAAAAAAAAAAAAACTGAAATACCTTATTTACATTAGTATTCACGACCCTTTGCTATGAGATTTGAAATTGAGCTCAGGTGCATCTTGTTTCCTTTGATCATCCTTGAGARGTTTCTACACCTTGATTGGAGTCCACCTGTGGTAAATTCAATTGATTGGACATGATTTGGAAAGGCATACACTTGTCTATATAAGGTCRCACAGTTGACAGTGCATGTCAGAGAAAAAACCAAGCCATGAGGTCAAAGGAATTGTCTGTAGTGCTCCGAGACAGGATTGTGTCGAGCTACAGATCTGGGGAAGGGTATCAAAAAATGTCTGCAGCATTGAAGGTCCCCAAGAACACAGCGGCCTCCATCATTCTTAGATGGAAGAAGTTTGGAACCACCAAGACTCTTCCTGCTGCTGGCCGCCCGGCCAAACTGAGCAATRGGGGAGAAGTGCTTTGGTCAGGGAGGTGACCAAGAACCGGAAGGTCACTCTGACAGAGCCCCAGAYTTCCTCTGTGGAGATGGGAGAACCTTCTAGAAGGACAACCATCTCTGCAGCATTGCACCAATCAGGCCTTTGTGGTAGAGTGGCCAGATGGAAGCCACTCCTCAGTAAAAGGCACAGGACAGCTCACTTGGAGTTTGCCAAAAGACACCTAAAGGACTCAGACCATGAGAAACAAGATTGTCAGGTCTGATGATGCCAAGACTGAACTCTTTGGCCTGAATGCCAAGCGTCACGTCCGGAAGAAACCTTGCACCATCCCTACGGTGAAGCATGGTGGTGACAGTATCATGCTGTGGGGATGTTTTTCAGCTGCAGGGACTGGGAGACTAGTCAGGATCGAGGGAAAGATGAGCGGAGAAAAGTACAGGGAGTCCTTTAATGACAACCTGCTCAGGACCTCAGACTGGGTTGAAGGTTCACCTTCCAACAGGACAACYACCCTAAGCACACAGCCAAGACAATGCAGGAGTGGCTTCGGTACAAGTCTCTGAATGTCCTTGAGTGGCTCAGCCAGAGCCCGGACTCTGGCTGGAGAGACCTCTCTGGAGAGACCTGAAATTAGCTGTGCAGTGACGCTGCCCATCCAAACTGACAGAGCTTGAGAGGATCTGCAGAGAAGAATGGGAGAAACTCCCCAACTATAGGTGTGCCAAGCTTGTAGCGTCATACCCAAGAAGACTCAAGGCTGTAATCACTGCCAAAGGTGCCTCACCAAAGTACTGGGTAAGTCTGAATACTTACAGTGCCTTCGGAAAGTTTTCAGACCCCTTGACTTTTTACAGCCTTAGCCCCCCCCCCCCCCACAAACACACACACCAATCTACACACAATAGCCCATAATGACAAAGGATTTTTTCTTTTTTCTTTTTCTGAACAACTGAATTATCATATTATTCCTGTCTCTTATACACATCTAGATGTGTATAAGAGACAGCAATAGCCCATAATGACAAAGGATTTTTTCTTTTTCTTTTTCTGAACAACTGAATTATCATATTATTCAGACCCTTTACTCAGTACTTTGTTGAAGCACCATTGGCAGCGATTACAGCCTTGAGTATTCTTGGGTATGCGCTACAAGCTTGGCAAACCTGTATATGGGGAATTTCTTCCATTTGTCTCTGCAGATCATCTCAAGCTCTGTCAGGTTGGATGGGGAGCGTTGTAGACATTAATAAATGCATTTCTTTAGCTTTCCAAATGTTTTACAATTGAGGAGTGCCAAAATGGCTGCGCGGGGGCTTCAATACACATCATTTCCATGAAACCATCTGGCTATAGCAATTTTGACACTGGTGTGAAGCGTGACATCAAAGAATACGAGCTGGACCCCACCGATTAACACCGTTGCATTGTTGGAACCGAATTGGGTGTCACGTTTTTTTTAATATGGGTACAGATAAAACACTTTACACAACACACACACATTATTGAAGATTTATGTTAAAAACATCCTAAAGATTGATTCTATACTTCGTTTGACATGTTTCTACGGACTGTAACGGAACCTTTTGACTTTTCGTCTGCTCCTAGTGAACACGCTTCGTGAGTTTGGATTTGTTTACCAAACGCGCTAACAAAAGARGCTAGTTTGACATAAATGATGGACATTATCGAACAAAACAAACATTTATTGTGGAACTGGGATTACTGGGAGTGCATTCTGATGAAGATCATCAAAGGTAAGTGAATATTTATAATGTTATTTCTGACTTCTGTTGACTGCACAATATGGCGGATATCTTTTTGGCTTGTTTGGGCTCTGAGCGCCGTACTCAGATTATTGCATGGTTTGCTTTTTCCATAAAGCTTTTTTGAAATCTGACACAGCGGTTGCATTGAGGAGAAGTGTATCTAAAGTTCCATGTATAATAGTTGTATCTTTTATCAATGTTTATTATGAGTATTTCTGTAAATTGATGTGGCTCTCTGCAAAATTACTGGATGTTTTTGGAACTACTGACCATAATGCGCCAATGTATACTGAGATTTGTTTATATAAATATGAACTTTATCGAACAAAACATACATGTATTGTGTAACATAAAGTCCTATGAGTGTCATCTGATGAAGATCATCAAAGGTTAGTGATTAATTCTATCTCTATTTCTGATTTTTGTGACTCCTCTCTTTGGCTGGAAAAATGGCTGTGTTTTTCTGTGACTTGGCTCTGACCTAAAATAATCGTTTGTGGTGCTTTCGCCGAAAAGCCTATTTGAAATCYGACACTGTGGTGGGATTAACAAGAAGTGTATCTTTAAAATGGTGTGAAATACTTGTARGTTTGAGAAATTTTAATTATGAGATTTCTGTTGTTTGAGTTTGGCGCCCTACACTTTCACTGGKTGTTGTCAAATCGATCCCATTAACGGGATCTTAGCCGATCTCAGACGTAATTTAAACACCATTGAAAACTTGTGATTTGAATTGAAGAGGGCAGTCAATAAGCTCAGATGAAGGATATCAAGGATTCGGAAAGATTATGTATGGATGTACTCCAATCTCATTAAACATTTTAGAAAAAAGGCTCAGTGACATTATCCTCACCAGGTACTGTGAGATACTATTGAAAGGTTTTAAAACAGGGGTGTCAATAATTTTGACCCTACCTTTTATGAGACAAAAAATGACTTAAACAATGTTTCTCTGAGCAATTGTATTAGTATAAAATAATGGAATTTCCAAATTGTTTGTGGCATACAATATCGCTCAGTATTCAATTTAGTCATTTTTGCTCATMTTTATCAAGGGTGTCACTAATTTCAGACCCCACTGAATATAGTGAGTTGATGCAAATCTGATTTCTGTTTCTAATATGTATGCCTATGCTTTATTTAACAATTTAGCCAGAGGATGAAAATATCACTTTACACTTGCAAATAACAGTGGGGAGAAAAGTATTTGATACACTGCCGATTTTGCAGGTTTTCCTACTTACAACATGTAGAGGTCTGTAATTTTATCATAGGTACACTTCAACTGTGAGAGACGGAATCTAAAACAAAAATCCCGAAAATCACATTGTATGATTTTTTAAGTAATTAATTAGCATTTTATTGCAAGACATAAGTATTTGATACATCAGAAAAGCAGAACTTAATATTTGGTACTGAATCCTTTTGTTTGCAATTACAGAGATCATACGTTTCCTGTAGTTCTTGACCAGGTTTGCACACACTGCAGCAGGGTTTTGGCCCACTCCTCCATACAGACCTCCAGATCCTTCAGGTTTCGGGGCTGTCGCTGGGCAATACGGACTTTCAGCTCCCTCCAAAGATTTTTTATTGGGTTCAGGTCTGGAGACTGGCTAGGCCACTCCAGGACCTTGAGATACTTCTTACGGAGCCACTCCTTAGTTGCCCTGGCTGTGTGTTTCGGGTCGTTGTCATGCTGGAAGACCCAGCCACGACCCATCATCAATGCTCTTACTGAGGGAGGAGGTTGTTGGCTAAGATCTCGCAATACATGGCCCCATCCATCCTCCCCTCAATACGGTGCAGTCGTCCTGTCCCCTTTGCAGAAAAGCATCCCCAAAGAATGATGTTTCCACCTCCATGCTTCACGGTTGGGATGGTGTTCTTGGGGTTGTACTCATCCTTCTTCTTCCTCCAAAACCGGCGAGTGGAGTTAGACCAAAAAGCTCTATTTTTGAATCATCAGACCACATGACCTTCTCCCATTCCTCCTCTGGATCATCCAGATGGTCATTGGCAACTTCAGACGGGCCTGGACATGCGCCTGCTTGAGCAGGGGGACTTTGTGTGCGCTGCAGGATTTTAATCCATGACGGCGTAGTGTCTTACTAATGGTTTTTCTTTGAGACTGTGGTCCCAGCTCTCTTCAGGTCATTGACCAGGGTCCTGCCGTGTAGTTCTGGGCTGATCCCTCACCTTCCTCATGATCATTGATGCCCCACGAGGTGAGATCTGCATGGAGCCCCAGACCGAGGGTGATTGACCATCACTTTGAACTTCTTCTATTTTCTTCTATTTTCTAATATTTGCGCCAACAGTTGTTGCCTTCTCACCAAGCTGCTTGCCTATTGTCCTGTAGCCCATCCCAGCCTTGTGCAGGTCTACAATTTTATCCTTGATGTCCTTCACACAGCTCTCTGGTCGTGGCCATTGTGGAGAGGTTGGAGTCTGTTTTGATTGAGTGTGTGGACAGGTGTCTTTTATACAGGTAACGAGTTCAAACAGGTGCAGTTAATACAGGTAATGAGTGGAGAACAGGAGGGCTTCTTAAAGAAAAACTAACAGGTCTGTGAGAGCCGGAATTCTTACTGGTTGGTAGGTGATCAAATACTTATGTCATGCAATAAAATGCAAATTATTACTTAAAAATCATACAATGTGATTTTCTGGATTTTTGTTTTAGATTCCGTCTCTCACAGTTGAGTGTACCTATGAATAAAATGACAGACCTCTACATGCTTTGTAAGTAGGAAAACCTGCAAAATCGGCAGTGTATCAAATACTTGTTCTCCCACTGTATATATATTGCAATTTGACAGGTCCATGGTTTAACCCAGCTTGTCTTCAGTTATTTATGTGATTTGTGTCCCTAGGCATGCGTTGTTTTTCACATTGCCTGTTTGCCCTTATCATTCTTCAGAATCATGTTAACTTGAATCTTTTGTTTGACCCTAGGAGGCCAGCTCTGATAACGACGAGGAGGAACGAGGAGAGTCTGCCAAGAAATCCAAGGAGACGGCGGAGGTTATCAAAGTCACAGAGAAAATGGTTGAGTGGAGAGATGCAATCAAGGTAACATTTATCTACAGACTGTCAAGCAAGCATAGACTTCCACCTTTACCTCTCCCACACTTTAGGTGTAGTAATGAGAACAGACATGATCCCACACGGATGCAGGTTGCATGATGGCCTTATCACCAACTTTTAGAGCAGTGTTTTCTCCATAATAGGTACTTTTATTATCCCATCTTCCTCCTCAAACATCTGGGCTACCTACCTGTAGCATAACATATTGAAAACATAATGTAATATGAAGTGAAGGGGCTTCTTCTTGGGTGTTAAGAGTTGTAGCATGTACAGTGGGGAGAACAAGTATTTGATACACTGCCGATTTTGCAGGTTTTCCTACTTACAAAGCATGTAGAGGTCTGTCATTTTTATCATAGGTACACTTCAACAGTGAGAGACGGAATCTAAAACAAAAATCCAGAAAATTACATTGTATGATTTTTAAGTAATTCATTTGCATTTTATTGCATGACATAAGTATTTGATCACCTACCAACAGTAAGAATTCCGGCTCTCACACAGACCTGTTAGGTTTTCTTTAAGAAGCCCTCCTGTTCTCCACTCATTACCTGTATTAACTGCACCTGTTTGAACTCGTTACCTGTATAAAAGACACCTGTCCACACACTCAATCAAACAGACTCCAACCTCTCCACAATGGCCAAGACCAGAAGGCTGTGTAAGGACATCAGGGATACAATTGTAGACCTGCACAAGCTGGGATGGGCTACAGGACAATAGGCAAGCAGCTTGGTGAGAAGGCAACAACTGTTGGCGCAATTATTAGAAAATGGAGAAGTTCAAGATGACGGTCAATCACCCTCGGCCTGGGGCTCCATGCAAGATCTCACCTCATGGGGCATCAATGATCATGAGGAAGGTGGGGATCAGCCCAGAACTACACGGCAGTACCTGGTCAATGACTTGAAGAGAGCTGGGACCACAGTCTCAAAGAAAACCATTAGTAACACACTACGCCGTCATGGATTAAAATCCTGCAGCGCACGCAAGGTCCCCTGCTCAAGCCAGCGCATGTCCAGGCCCGTCTGAAGTTTGCCAATGACCATCTGGATGATCCAGAGGAGGAATGGGAGAAGGTCATGTGGTCTGATGAGACAAAAATAGAGCTTTTTGGTCTAAATCTCACTCGCCATGTTTGGAGGAAGAAGAAGGATGAGTACACCCAAGAACACCATCCCAACCGTGAAGCATGGAGTGTAAACATCATTTTTTGGGGATGCTTTCTGCAAAGGGGACAGGATGACTGCACCGTATGTAGGGGAGGATGGATGGGGCCATGTATCACGAGATCTTGGCCAACAACCTCCTTCCCTCAGTAGAGCATTGAAGATGGGTCGTGGCTGTGTCTTCCAGCATGACAACGACCTGAAAGACACAGCCGGGGCAACTAAGGAGTGACTCCGTAAGAAGCATCTCAAGGTCCTGGGAGTGGCCTAGCCAGTCTCCAGACCTGAACCCAATAGAAAATCTTTGGAGGGAGCTGAAAGTCCGTATTGCCCAGCGACAGCCCCGAAACCTGAAGGATCTGGAGAAGGTCTGTATGGAGGAGTGGGCCAAAATCCCTGCTGCAGTGTGTGCAAACCTGGTCAAGAACTACAGGAAACGTATGATCTCTGTAATTGCAAACAAAGGTTTCTGTACCAAATATTAAGTTCTGCTTTTCTGATGTATCAAATACTTATGTCATGCAATAAAATGCAAATGGAATTACTTACAAATCATACAATGTGATTTTCTGGATTTCTGTTTTAGATTCTGTCTCTCACGTTGAAGTGTACCTATGATACAAATTACAGACCTCTACATGCTTTGTAAGTAGGAAAACCTGCAAAATCGGCAGTGTATCAAATACTTGTTCTCCCCACTGTATATAGTGCACCACAATACCAGGGCTTTTGCCCTTCATTCTCATCCTTGTGTCGGTCTATTTTTTTACCCTCCCTCCCTGTCTTTGTCTTTAGGATGAGCCTA